>NW_019101113.1:99577-333044 GCF_001856785.1 Myzus persicae
TAAAAAGGTATGAAAAAATTAGTATAAAGGTGTGAAAAAATTAGTAAAAATGTGTGAAGAAATTTGTAAGGTGTGAAAAATTGGTAAAAAGGTGTGAAAAAAATTAGTAAAATGGTGTGCAAAAATTAGTAAAAAGGTGTGAAAAAAGAAAGTAAAAAGGTGTGAAAAAATTAGAATAAATTGGTGAAATAGGTGTGAAAAAAGAAAGTAAAAAGGTGTGAAAAGAGAAAGTAAAAAGGTTTGAAAAAAGATAACAGTAATTAAAAAGGTGTGAAAAAATTAATTTAAAAAAAAACAAAAACAATTAAATATAAGTTAAATAACAAATATAATTGTAACATCCGTATATATGTATAATGTTAATTATTATGTTTGTCTGTATGTCACATGAATGTATAATGAAAAAAAAAATAGAATGTATTTTCAGCATATTCAACAAATTTCACGAGTTACCGAGTCACCACAATCCACTGAGACAAGGGACGAATTTAATATTTTAAAAGTAGACAATTATAAGCATTTAACTAATAACTACAAATATAAACAGGAAATTAATTTTTCATACATAAAGACAGCATACAAGTAAAGATTTGAAGAGTGAACATATTATAGATATAAGAGTAAAAATTACAAAATCAAAATTCCAGAAAAAAAAAACAAGCAAGAAATAACCAAACCGATACTTCGGTACCTTAAATAAAAAAAAATAAGAAGAGGAAGCAGGATAAACCACTACAAAACTAATAAACAAATATATACTATGGATAACAGATTACCCTAAGAGGAAAAATAACAAACGTTTACTGCTATTTGTCGAAATAAAAATATTAAACTTCAAACCGAGAAGAATCTCTAAGAAGACTATTTTCTACTCCAAACAAGGACCAATCAATAGATTTTCATAAAATTATATTCATGTTTTTTTTTTTATCATAGGCGCACATTTAAAATTTATTTTTGAAATAGGTAGTAAAATTAAAATTGACATTTAAGCATAATTGTATAGTCAACGACGTGAATAATCCGAGACAGTAACTTAGTGATAAAATAGGTTAGTTTTTAAAGTAGTATAATAAGATATTTTTATGTAACAATAGCCTTAAAAAATGAGGGCATTTTTTTCAAAAAACTAAGGGGACTGTTGTATATTATAGACAGTTGTCAAAATAATATTATTTAACATATATGTTATAAAGGTAACATATAATATATTTAATATATTTTAAATTGTAAATCATTGAAGTAGGTCAGGCCAGCGAAACAAGATGTGCTGAGGCGACAATAATATTTTCTACATAACGTCGCCGTAAGCGCAGGTACGAGGAGTCCCGTCGTCGCTGGGTGTTTTTAGGCGAGGACGCGGGTACG
This sequence comes from Myzus persicae, assembly GCF_001856785.1. NCBI lineage: Eukaryota > Metazoa > Arthropoda > Insecta > Hemiptera > Aphididae > Myzus > Myzus persicae. The sequence goes on from NW_019101113.1 coordinate 100,946, forward strand.
ACGACCGTCCGTGTGGCGGTCGTAATACGGGCTAGGCGATCCGAATTTGCTAAGTGTTTTATTTATGTTGATTTTTAATAAAAAGTGTCTCCGACCCCCAACAATTATTTGTTCTGTTTGAGTAGTCTCTAAATTCTACCGTACCCTTTAAAATCCGATCTGGATTTTAGGTTTGAACGGTGAAGGTATATATTACTTGAAAAGTGCATATACGACAATATTATAAATGGCGAGCCACAATTCGTAAAACGTAGGTAAGTATGTTATTACTTATTGTAGTATTGTACAGTATAATATTGTATACGTATCGTTATTACATTGAATATTAAATTCAAACTCGAAAAACACGAAACTTACCGAACTCGTAACCTTTGAATACTTATATAGGTACTATACTCACCGTTTAACATTTCAAATATACAATTCCTGTGCCCATTCATAATAAGTTAAGTAGCTATAACTGCCTACAATATGCTACATGTTCATACATTGCTCTATACCTGCCATCATTTTCTACAAGCAATGTTTTTTTTTTCGACTGAATATTTAACGTCGACCTTACAGCATATTATTATTTCCATTGAAATTCAAATCGAATGTCAAACCATACAAAGGAAGCTCTTAAAAAAATCGATTGTTTCAACATCTCATTTCATTATACCTTTGTTCTCGATATATTTTTCGGAATGATTTATACAGGTTAGGTACTCTTATTCTGTGTTATTTATACACTTATCGGCCATAGTTGACTATCGCAAGCCTTTGCTTATCGGAGGGTCGCAAATATTTACAAACTCATATTGGCTTAATTTATATCCTTTTATGTATTTATTGTAATATAAATATAACGTATGTTTTGCAGGGTACAAAAAGAAAAATAAACATAATTTTTGTATCATACAATATATACATACCATACACATTAGCGTAGCATGTGGTGGGGGAGTGTGTTTTGGGCGTTGGACATCCCTATTGGCCGTACTCATGCAAAAAGCATACATTATTACTTTAATCAGATTTCCACGAAATGAGTCGTCATTTTTCATATTTTAATTGATATTGATAACTTATTAGTTATTGATGAGAATCCATCACTGGCATAATATTTAAATATAACATTTAAACACCCCTCCTTCCACCACCACCACCACCACCACCACCACCGCTAAATAAAAATCCGGGCTAAGTGCATTGGCATATTTTTGTACAATAAGTAATAACCTTTAAACTTACACAATTATTATGATGAGTACAGATATTAAAAAGCCGGTAAGTGGATACCTATCGCTCTGCTGTGCAGTAGGTTACAAGTGGATCACTGTAATGGGTGGTGTTAAAATATTAGAATTCAATGATTTAAAAATATCATTGTATGCGAAAAACGATTCTGAGCGGAGACGGTCTGTAAGCCTATTACTAATTACTTAGCAATTTAGTATATTTGATGATATTATTTTGATTAAAGTAATTCATCTTACGCTATTAATCATTATTACTACCTACAGTAGATTAAATTCATATTCGCCAAAAGAAATACATTAGAAATGCCATTGTGTGTATAAAATGTAATAATATACTATAAAAGTTTCAAGTACCCTCGAATAATAATTTTAACTTGCAACAAAATAACTTAAATCATCATTCGCAGTTATTTATGATATGAGATTTCGTCTACATTTGAACATAAAACAACTATAAAAAAAACTGTGCTTATATTTGTTAGATTTTTTGGTCACAGAATAACCTACATACATGAAACCTTATTTTAAATTTTCAACCCTTAGCTATAAAAGCTAAACATTTTTAAAAACTATAACCATGCAATTATTTGTAAATTTTGAATTTAATACATTTTGTCAACATTTGAACTTTATAATATAATGCCTTCAAAAAAATATAAATTGTACTATGATGTGTATTTTTTATATTTTTCAAGGTTAGGTAATAATATATCAGGAGACTTGTATTAAATTTTCACCCTTTTTGATCAATCAAATAAAATGTTATTGACATTTATTAAAAAAAAAAACTTGAAAAGTTTGTAAACAGCTCAAAACGAGTCAAAATATTTTGAGACAACACAATTAGAAAATCGCTATATGAGAAACGGAGTGAACATCCAGTGTTACAAAAAATGCAGTATAGGTACCTATTTGTATGGTTAATGATATAATATCATAGAATCGAGGAATTGCAGTACATTTGACAGACACCTAACATTGGCCCAACACCTTACACAAACAAAAAAAAAACAGTCAACTCCAGACTCCACTTCCTTCGCCCACTTTCACAATCTAAGACAGCAATCAGTATAATAAACAACTAATATGCAAATCAACTATCAGACCTGTATGGTCCTACTGCATCCAGATTTGGGACTCTGTCAAACCCTCCAATACCGGAACAATTCAGGCATTCCAGTCAATCTGTCTGCAAAAATTGTCCCTGCTCCGTGGTTTATCACGGATGAAAATCTTCGCAGAGACCTGATTATTCCATTGCTCTCACAATTAGCTAAGTCTTACTGCGTCTGCTTTCACTCTAAGTTAATCCATCACAACATTCCACTCAGAAGACTCCTAAACTCCTAGAAACTCCTTCTTTTGCAATCCTCGATAACCTCAAGACTCGTCTTAAACGAACCTGGGCAGAGATCTTTAAATTTAATCGGTCGGATATCACTACTGAGTGCCTTCCCAAGTCTGCGAGTCTCAATATGTATATACTAACATCGATCAAATATACTTATTGCACTAAATGTGTATAGATTGTAGATGTATTTTAATAAAAAAAAGATGTAAAATGAAAATTTTTTCATGAATTTCTAATTAAAAATAATTTGCGATTTTTTGTGATTTATAAGAGTTTTGTCGAAAACGCTTATTAAAAATTATTGTGGATTAACGCTCAATATTATTTTAACTTTCACTAACACAAACTTACGAGGAGCCTTGTATTACATTTTCAAGTTTTTTGTTCGAGTGAAATTTTTTTTATTGACATAGGTTTAAAAAAAACTAATAATGATCGATAATTTCATATAAATGTTCAACACTAGTAAAAATATTTTGAAAATTGTATGGTGCACAGAAAATGCGGATACGAACATTCAACGAAAATTTCATGTATTTATGGTATTTTTTTTTTTAGAGTTACATTAAAGACCAAAATCGATTTTGTCGAAAATTGGGTTTCCGTAAATATTCCGTTTTTTTCTCAATTTTTTTTTGTTTTTCCGGGCTCTTTTGAAAGTTATTGGGAATTTTTACTTTGACCCCCCAAAATACCAACCAAATTAATTTCCCCAGAAGAAAAGATGCTGTAGAAGAGAATCGAATCACTCTTACTAGCTGCCCCAAAAGATGACGACAGACACAAAACAAAAAAACACACAACTTTCGTAAAATCACTCAGAATCTAAAACGATCCACTTAAAAAGTATAATTTCTTTAGTATTTGTATTTCTTATTGGTGTTTTTTAGTAGTATTCATTTTGGTCATAAAGCGATGCAATTTTTTATTTGTTTTTTTAATAGAGTGTTTTTTTGTCATAACAATATAATTTATTTTCCAGACAGAAGCATGGAGTTTAATAGTTAATGATTGGCTTGAGCGTTTAAGGCGTAGTAAAAAATTACTCGGTGTTCTTCTCCCCCTAACCCCTGCACAGCCTTCATAAACTTCAAATGCTTTTAAATAATTAACTGCTGCTGTATAGGTAGGTTCTATATTCGATTTTTATTCTCCTGCCATTTCAGAAAAATATTCTTTTTTGGAGCTCAAAACTTTTACTTGAAACTATCACTGCATAAAACACGCCGTATTATCTGACTCGTAAGCGAGTTGACGAGGTAAAAATTATATTTTTTTTTAATCGAAATGCATAGCGTTATAATCATATCAAGTTGAGTTATAAGGTACGGTTCGACTAAAAAAAAAAAATTGTCCTTAATCGTGAGCGCAGTATGACAATATAATAATACATCCTATCCCATCGACCGCTGTTTCTGACGCAGTCGGTGTGTGATTAAAATACATATTCGTTTCGAAATTCGAGACACAAATTGTATTAAAATATTATGTATGCGTGCTCGGACATCCGGTTTAAACATTTCGTATTAAATAATATACGGTCTATAGTTTTTGAATAGTGTAAAGGAATTTGTGTTTGTCAAAAATCCTGATACGATTAATTTTCAGCACGTGATCGAAATGAGCTTCACAAGCTTTCATAAAAGCACGTTTGTCGTTATTGTTATAATAAACATCATGGAATCCGCTTAAAATATGATGTAATGTGTTACTAGGTGTATTATAATATGGCAAATTGAAATTTATGAAATATCCTACTGAGGCCAAAGAATATAATGCAATCAAACAGTTCTTTTAGACTGATATTATCCGTCAGTTCTCGAAATTATGGTGGGAGACAGGAGCAGGGGGGTCCAGCTAATCTTACTTTTTGTATAAACTTTTCAGAAGACCCCTTCTCTAATTATTTTCATTTAAACGTAGGGGGAAGGGGTGGAAGTTGTATTTTGTTAAAATAATATTGGAATTTTTATTTTGTTAAGTTGTACCTATTCATAATCATTATAATTGAAAACGTAGTCAAAAGCACGGATTATTTATTTATTTATTATCATTAAAATGTATGACTTATTTACCTAATTAGCTAGAATATACTTTTGTGAAACGTTAATTTTAATGAAAAATAAACGACAAGTGAAATTATATTTATTATTGTAATTGTTGGTTAATATTGTTATGTTACTAGTATTGATATACTATATGCCATCTATATCTATTGTTGAAGATTGATGGCCAGGGGCCGGTGGTAAACTCTCCCGGATCAACATTATTATGTTCACCTGAAAGAAATAAGTAATCTTTCCCCGGTGATTTTAAAACGATGTCTCAAAAAAATATAGACTATAAAGTATAAATATTAGGTAACGAATAGAAAGGTTAATTTTTATTATAACCAATATGTCCGTAAAATTATAAAAATTAAATTAAAATATTAATTTGATTCGAAATGGGTTTAAATCGAATTAAATTATAATGAAGCTCAAATGTATATACATTTTATATCCTGAACGGAGCGATGAATGTATTGATTTTTGATGATGTGTATGTTCGCATTAGCTCCCCAAGGGTTACATTGAATTTAATCATTGTAAAGAACGCTTTTTTTTTTTAAGTCTGCTAGTCCCCCTTATTGATAGGATATAATATAATGATATGCACTCATCCTAGCTGATCGCGCATGATTAACTCGGATACCGGATACTTTCAATTAATTCTAGCCTAGATTAAATAACATTTAATTTTTGTTTCATCTCACGAGTGGAGCTTGGATTTAAATTCCCTAAAAAAACAAAAAAAATAAGCCTTAAAAAGTATAACTTAGTAATCGGATTACAACACATTAAATAATTCCAATGGTTTTTAACATGGAATTAAATGAAAATTATTAAACAAAAATCCATTAGTATATGTTATTTAAATTGTCATAAACTGGCGTTATCGTAAATAAAACGACCTATCTATATATTACTCGGATCTTCCTGCTCATGACTAAAATTTCGTTTGTCAGACAGTTGTGCAACCACGGCAACTTTTGTCTGGTTCATAGGTACATCTGCACTAAAAATGATATGACGAAGCAGAATAAAATATCACGCTTATTGAATTTTCTCGTAATTTAGTTTATAGTTGATTATAAAATAATTTGTACCGCTATTCAAAAAAATATGAAAAATGTACTCGATAATTAAAAAATGCCATGGAAATTACAAAAAAAAAAAATAATTAAAAAATAATGCTAATAAAAGTTTTGTCTTTAGGTTCTTTGATGTGTAAATAACAAAAATCGGTGTTTTGAGACATTGATAAATTAAATAAAATTTAAATCCTTGCCTTACTCGTGACTTTCTTTAAAGTGCCTATCACAAATTTCAGATCAACTTGAAATCAATCGAAAATACGTTATAAAATTATTTGAAAATTAATAGTATTGCAAAATATAAATAATTAAATAGTGTGTCAGACATCACTTTCATGTATTTTCGTACGTCATTATTTATATTTTTCCTTATAAATGCATAACATGTTTTTGTATTTCTTATAAATTATTATTTTCCTGGCCATTTGAGTCTCCCCGAGTACCGAAACCATTGTAGTTCTTGTGGTCATCCAGTCACCTCTTCACTACCCGTCGGCACTGATCAAACAGTATTATTATTACATACAAGTGCAGGTCAGGCATTTCAAATTTATACTACAAACATTTGAAATATATTATATGAATGTACGACATTGATTTCGTTTCCTCAAAACTTCAAAATTAAATTAAATTAATATTAAAAACAAAATGTAAACACGTCTTATACGATTTTATATTTTTTTCTTATTATAATATTTTGAATAAGCCAAGTTCAGCACAGGATTGGTTCTTAAAACATTCAACAATTGTTCCTTCATACATATATTTATAACTAATAACTATATTAAATATGTTTTATAGATGAGTAGATGGCCTATCATAGCAGAGGCGCCCTAGATATATTTTTCAGGTGTTGAAAAACATTGTTTTACTCACAAACTAAAAATTATCAAATACTTTTTTTTAATATTCTTTTCCCCTTATTTCCAATGTGTAACGACCACTTCACCAAGGAATGGGGTTTGGGAACTAACAAAAAAAAAATTACCAGTTTATATAGATAATATTATGGGACAAAAATATGCGTTGATTTAAGTTTGTCTTAGATATAATTTACTCAAGCATGGACATTCACTTCCTACAAAATTTTAAGGACCCTGCAAACGTAGTGTTTAGTCAATTCTTTAGTTCCTTACGGCCACTGCTCGTCTTTGTGTATGTATTAATAATAATCATAAGTGTATGTACACTTCCCACCAATTACCCTCATCATACACACTAGTTCAACATGTCGTTTAGTCATCAGTTTAAAATATTCAAATTAATGTCCGTGAAATAGCTATACGTCAGACAAAAATGTAAGTACTTCCAAGGTTAAATTTAAAAAAAAATGTAAAGATGTTGCAATGCTGGACCAAGATTACTCTGCATCGTTCGGAGCACATCTTCATTTTTAGCGAGTTCTCGACGGTAATGAACATTTTAAATTGTACCATTTTTTGTATTTAAAATATAAAAAACTATTAAAAATATTGAATATATGCTCTAACCGATGCAGAGTAAACTTCTTTGTGAAATCTAAAATCTTTACAATTTTTTTAAAAACCACCAGGAGTACCTTAATTTTTGTCAGTTACAAAGGTCTTTTTGATGAAAAACTGATAGGGATTGCAGGGGCCTTAAAGATATAGCTAAACCTTATTATGGGCTGGGCACCACTGACATTATTTTGTACTACATTATTATGCAAAGCGAAATGTACGGTCGTAGGTAATACGCACTTAAACGTTTTCGGTTTATCATTAAACCTTATAATTTGTTCGGTGCCGTGATGGCTAAGTTTTATGGGCTATAGTGCAAACCATAATTGTTGGTGGGGGGGGAGGGCTTTAAAATATCTCTGACACAACGAATCATTATTTTTATCAGCAAAATGGGTTTGATAGGTATGTAATATTTAACGATGATTTTTATGGACGTACAAATCTCACATGTGAATATATTTTTATATTTTTCTCTTTTCAAAATGATCTATTGTGCACGTAATATAATATAATAATAATATGTCTACTACACTTACTACTTAAACTTATGGACAACCACTGTTGGAATGTATTAATGTTACTTTAGAAGTTGTGTTCTCATAATATCGTAATAAAGTAACCCGTCGCATACAATTATTTTACTAAAGATTTGAGAAAATATAATATTCTAAATCAAATAATAGGTATACCTAACAAATAGAAACTTTCAAAACATAAAACGCATCACACATAATATTATGATATTATAGTAAATATAGTGCCTATCTAATTAGGTTAGATAATACAAATACAACTTAATCGATGTATAAACATACAGAGTTCAGTAAAAAATATATTTATTTTTGTAACTTCACAAATATTATTAATATATTTTAATATATTATGATCAAGCATTGGCAAGTTAATGATAATTTTAATTTAATCTAGTTTAGTTAAGTTTCTAGAAAAAATTTTAAAAAGTTTTAAGTTAATAGTTATCAAATTTTTTTCAACTCAGTTAAGTTAAACGTTATTTCATGGAAACTTAAAATTAACTTATTAACTTAAGTTGTCATTATTTTTTTTTTTTTTTTAGTATATAAATATAGCCGGTTTATGGCTTAAAATAATAAAAAACAAACGTTTATGCAATGTGCATCATCAATAATAATTGTATTATATTTATTGTTTTATTATTTATAAGCCAACGTAGCCTTGATTTGATTAAAATTAACTCGTTACCTATTAAGGTTATATCAATAAAAATAGTTGAGTTAAAAATTAAGTTGATGAAACTTAAATTGAAAAAAGTTATGTTAAAAATAATTTTAATTTAATCTTTCAATTTATTTAGACTTGTATGTAACTGCCAAATGGATATACTAGTACTCAAAAATGTTAAAATAAATATTATCAAAACAATATATTTTACCTATACTGTAGGAGCTAGGTGAGTGATTCTTTTTCAGCTTTGACGCAAAACATTACAGCTCAACAATAAAGTTATTAATTAAAATAATATTATAATATTCACATATTTTCAGGTAATAAAAGGTTGGATTAACAATAAAATTAAATATTAATGTCTAAATAGGAAACTAATGATTTCTGTTTTTACGTAATAATGAGGTTGGCCATTCTGCAATCTACATCTGCGATCATTAGCCTGGTACTGTGTGTGTGTGTGTGTGTGGGGGGGGGGGGTGAAGCCGTCTGTATATGTGTGGGAAAGATGTGTTGCTAATAACCCAGGTGGTCACTTACCCGAGTACTAGCTTTTATTATAGATCAATTTTCGAACCAAACTGATTGATTTTTGTTACGAACATTTTTAATTATTATTAGTTCGGAACATCGATATGATAGAAACACTTATGTCAGCTGTCGTCTAAATAAAAATAATGATTTATAATATTATACAATTATTTATATACATGCTATACGCTATTATTATAATGCACCTGAGTATAAAAGTTCATTTCCGTCTTCATGTCGCCAGACCAGTGAGATGATGTTCTTGTATATAAAATAATAATACCAATAGAAAGGAATATTTTAATTCAAAAGATGATAAGTTTTGCGGTTGACAGTTTTTCAAGTAGCGCGCCGCTGTACTAGCTTTGTACTGTCGTTTTTTTTTTTTTTTTTATAATTTGTCCACAATGAAATAAAAACTTTTTTCAGACATTTTTCTCCTTCGAAAATAAACAGAAAAAATATTGCATTAACGATGAAACAACAATATACAAGTTCAACACGTTTTAATCGAATTTATAGTTTGTTCGATTCGCGCTGAAATAAAATCAGATTTTTTTATTAGATTACTTATTATATCGCGATATTATTACATTACAATAACCTTCAAACTTTTTAGTCGAATATTTTGATATATTATTATTTTCATTTATGAATATATAGCATATTCTAACAATATCAATATTAGTTGATGGATAAGCTCGTTTTTTTTAAAATCTTCTAAAATATAGGCATGCCTCAAAAATGCATATACCTATAATATATAGATTATAGATGTCAACAATTTATTCAAAAATTCAACTGAAGACTAGACTGTTTAATAATGAATATCTGTTCAAGTAATATACTTAATTGTGCTAGTTCAATCGACAGTGCCAACAGAATATATGTACTTTAGATTCTGAACGGTTAGTTCAGCGATAAGTTTACATTATATTATAGTAAATCGTTTATTTAATTCGTTACCACGATAACAGACAAACTGTGTTCAAACGCTAATAAAAATAGTTGAAAAACACTAATTGAATACATGTCGTAATGGCGTCGTCGTACAAAGATATGTTTTGGCTAAATAAGCTCTTCGACAGCTTATTTCTCCTGAAGCTATCGATGGTAAGAGCGATAACTGATACTTGAGAGTTAGATTCTAACATCTCTTTTTAAAATTTAAAAAATTTCAATTAAAAAACGCATTAAAAAAATAATAGCTATTTAATCCATTCTGTGAGCAATCAATCGATTTTAATCAACAAGTAAATAAACGTCCTGGTTTGATAACCGGCTGATGACAACATTTTTCATTATTTTATTATTTGTTTATCAATATTGACATACAATATTATAATATGTTCATTACCGGTGATTAATATGTTTATTAAATTATCGTTTTTTTAATCAATATATAGTAATTATAAAGCACAGCTTACATTGATTTATCGCATAAGTTCACTTATCTCCATGGGCATCCTGGCAAATATTTGAAAAGTACTGCGACAGATCTCCAACATGTATCAACTAAATACCAGATTTGTTACCAAAAACCCATCAACGAATTTGATGCGATCAGACCATTTTTCCTACTAGAAAAAGTATTTCCATGCACAGAAATAAAAACTATAAAAAATAAAAAACACACATATTTGTAATATCAATACATTCATCGCTCCTCTGCCTCTCAAAATCTAAAATTACTTAAAAGAGCCAAAAACGACTAGATAAGTAAAACATGTTCAGTGATAAAATAAGCGAAAACAATGCGAAATTAAAGTTTCAAAATTGAATTCATTGTTTTGAATTCAAATTTTGCGTTAAGAAAATATTTTGAATATTTTGTCTTACATTATGTGGCCGAGATACTAACTTTTACATACATAATATTATACAAACTTGAACTTAGAAGTATAATAAACACTCACTGTTTGTTAATTATAGTATCATGGAGTTTGGCTAGTAGTACACTGCAATATAGAATTTTATTTGGATTCCACCATTTCCATATTTCCGGTCCCCATATTAGAATTTCGAAACAAACCAGCAAAACCAAGCACAAACGAATGGCAAAATTTTGATTCGAAATTCCGTAGTAGGAGGGTTAAGTATGTCCCCAGCCCTACTTCTTTGAAAGTTGGATTACTTTGGAAAGGATTGAGCACACACGACGGGATTGAAAGTGCAAGCCAGTACAAACGAAGCACAAACGAATGGAGCTGATTCTTTTTTGAAAATACAAATGGGGAGGGTGGGGTATGGAGCTTATTATACAGAGATAAGTTAATTTTTGTTTTTGGTTATTAGCTTATTACATCAAACTCATTGATGTCTAATCTACATATTATGGTTACAATATAGGTACAGTAGTCTTACCCATCAAACTATCCTTTTTTTTTTTTTTTTTAACATATATTTACAATCTATTTTACAATAATCAGTAAGTATGATGACAAAGTTTATATGACATTATGAAATATTCGAATAGGAAGACCCTCAGTAGTGTCACCTGACCAGAGATTACATTAAGTTATTGTTTGGTTAGGTCATATTATGACTCGTAACATTTTAATTTTATGCTTTGAGCAAGTCTCGGGGCCACAGCCTTTTTAGTCTTTTAGGGACATGTGTTGCAGAGGATAATTTTTGGATTAAAGGATTATAATGAGTGTGTAGTTTAGAAAAGAATTTGGTATAGTGGGATTTGGCCAATTCGTTAAGAGTGGGTAGTTTTAAATCTTTGTGGAGATTTTTATTTGTTACGTACCAGGGGGAGGAGGTGATTAGGCGTAAGCATATTGATTGAAATGCTTGAAGTGTTCTAGTGTTTGAAGGCTTTGAGGACCCCCATACCTGAATGCCATAGAGCCAGGCCGGACGGATTATCGCTTTATATATTGTCACCTTGTTTGTTAGGGATAGTTTGGATTTTAAAAGAGGTCTAAGGAGGTGCAGCCTGGAGTTGACTTGTTTACGCTTTAGTTTCAGGTGAGGGCCCCACGTAAGACGTTTGTCAAATGTGAGCCCTAAGTACTTAACTTCATTTGCTGTTGGAAGGACATTGTTGTTGAGCATAACTGGGGGGCAGACAGAGTTTCGTAAAGTGAATGTTACGTGAGTTGATTTGGTTTCGTTTATTTTTATTTTCCAACGGTTTGCCCATAAGTTGATCATATTGAGGTGATTTTGGATCCTTGAGCTAGCAATTTCTGGATCGCGATGTGACGCCGAGATTAGGGTATCGTCAGCATATGTGCCAATGAATGTGTAATGAGTCTTTGGGATATCATGGGTGAAAACAGAGTATAGGAAAGGGGCGATGTCGCTTCCTTGTGGGACGCCTGCTTTAATAGGGTGACATACTGAGTAGCTGTTTTTAAGACGAACAGTGAAGAAACGGTCTGAAAGGTAGGATTTTAATAGTAGGAAATACGGGGCTGGAAGGAACTTTTTTAATTTGTAGAGAAGTCCGTCGTGCCAGACCCGGTCAAAGGCCTGAGAGACGTCGAGAAAAACCTATTTGTGGATTTTTATAGAGGCACAGGTCAGGGGCGCATTATACACCGATTTTTTGGTTGATAAAAAAAATCCCAGTGGGTGAAACAGCATACATTGGCCCCTCTCTACGAGCGCCCCTTGCACAGGCCTAAAAAAACAGCCTTTGTTACGACACTACACTCGATACTACTCTAGAGCATAACATTATTAGGTATTGTATTGAATATATTATAATGAAATATTTTGCAGATTTATGATTGCATTCTAATTGTTTTGAGCCTTAGTCGGCGGTAGGTCACAAAAGTATAGTAATAAATAATAATGTTTATTAAGCCTATTGTTTGGTTCCAAATAATATGGTATAGGTAATATTTTTAACTGTCGTCTGAAATCACCGACAGATAGACCAAATTTTTAACAACGACACTTTGACAAGTTGCATCGCCTAGAGCTGGTATATAAAAGTTCGAATAAATTACCAGTTTATGGTAATTGTATGATAAAATTGTGTTTTATTAAAAACATTTATTTTTATTTTACTTGGCACTAGGTATCGTCTTTTTTTGTTCGTTAGTAGCTATTTTTTTTTTATTGAGATATCATATGGATTATTGGATGTAAGGCTGTTTTTCAACTCTACCTGAACTCTAAGCAGGTGATCTAATATTGTACAACCATGCATTTTGGTCTCAAGCATTTCCTAACATCATGACAATTATCTGTTAAGCTAATAGATACTTAGTTTGTATAGCACTGTTATAATATGCAAAGTAAATATTTAAAATAGCTGAATTATTAATTTTCATTAATTACTTAAATAGTTTGTTTAAGTTTAAACTGTTTAAAGTATTCACCACTATACAGGAGGCGATCGAATATGCACTAGAACAAACATGAGACGTCTCGTATTAGATATTAAAGAACAGTGTTTAGAAAGTATTGGTAAATACTAAGAAAATACTAGAAAAACTAGATTTAATTAGAGTTTAAATAGAGTTAATTAAATATTATGTATTATATTATATTTGTATATTATCCATGAGGTAAATGTCTTCTCTAATATATAGAGGTTTTGAACCAATACAAACAATAATTTTCTACTCAAATCGCAATGTAAATATTGGCGGAAAACAAAACTCCAATTGTACGTGATCCATAATTAGTACATTCATATTATTTAAACACTTTTCCGTAGTTTTTTCGATTAACGACCTCCTGATCGACGACATAAATATTGTGAATTAAATCATTATGCATAGATGTGCCCAACATAAGCGACTCTGTGGTGTAATGGCCGCAAATAACATGCATGCTATCAGTTAAAAAAAAAAACTATAAATGTTTTGATTGATGTGACAACTTGTTCATAACATGGTAAATTATTATTGAAACACAAAGATACGCTAAAATATATATATATATTTTTTTTTTCTAAGGAAGTAAAAAAATATTAATTATTATTACTTGAATTATACCTAGTATAAAAAAAATATTGAAAAAAAATACATTACCACACAGTGAAAAACACAGGAAAAATTAATTCAGCAGAGAAAGCATAATACTATTACGGTTTTCCGACATTTCTCCGAAGAACTATTCTCCCGATCGACGATAACGATTGTTAATTAAAGCGATATAATCAAATATACATAGTTACTTGCCTCAGTGTTAACAAAGATTGTTTACATATTATACTCATCATATGTCACGAGAAATAAATTGTTCGCTATCGTAATTCGATCGACAGGTCTAAGAGACAAGATTAATCTGTTCATGGTGTACAACTGGACGTCGTTTCTAAATAATTCATTCCGGCTGGACTTGTGCCAGCAATAGCATGAATGTTTAAAACTAATGAAATTGCATATTATAATAATCAACAACTATGAAATAATACATTGAAGATCCACTCAGAGAAAATTCCAAACGAGTGTGACATAGGGCAAACTCGATAGGTAAATAATTGATTCTTATTAATAATTAATATTGCCTCAATATTATGTTTGAGTAACTTCTATACTATTCGCTATTTTGTAAAAGCCGACCGGCTTTATTCTTATAATACATTTATAAATAAATGTTCGGGTGTATTATGCGAGTGAGACAAATTCAAAAACATTAATACGTCTCTCATATTATAATAACGTTGAATTATAAGCAGTTGTAGTATATACCATAAGCTTTGTTGTGTATTAAATGGCCAGATGAAGCATTCGAGACACCCTTGAGCCAACTCGAGTGAGCAAATATTATTGTTCCAAATACTTCGCAGGTAGTTATATACGCAAAGTTATTAGCGTCTGTTCGCAGAGAAATATTTTCTGAACATGATATTACCTAATATAATGTTATGTTGCTTGTGTGAAAGCTCGCAAGTGCGCCGTAAGTTGTACAGTCAATACGATATAGGTGGGTACACGATTAATAGTTTTAACGTTACACCGAACGAGCTGATGTTTGTTCACGAAACTCATGTATACAGTAATATCGTTCACCGTGTGTACAGCCATAAAATATTTTTGATATTAAAATATTAATATCGTTGAAATCATTCTTAAAGTTTAATTATATATGACTATCTTTGTGTTGGTACTCACGAGTTGCAGCAGGTAAGACGAAATGTATCCGCTGGAGAGGCGTCCGCGGTGGTCGGAGTTTAATAATTCGGATCTCGTTCACATTTCAGTGGTTACACAGGTATCTACCACAGCTGCAGCAACTGGGTCACTCGTATAACTCCAGAGTGGCTGAACTGAATAATTCAAAATTTAACTAATAAAATGCATCAAATATATATATGTATATCATGTTGGTGGAGCTAGAATACGAGACGAATAATATTGGTGGTCAAAAACACACAATGTTCCCCATAAATTATTGTGGTTAAATTTTGTTTTTATTATTGTTAATATAATCATCAATACTTGATAAATATATTCATAAATTTTGATCCAGCGGTTGTACAGTTATTTGTGTATCGAGACTGCATTTAAAAATATGTAAAAGTCATGACCACAAAAGGTGTATGGAAATTCTTAAAATTGCATAGTGAATTATTTGCAAGTTATAGCAAAGTAATTGCAAAGGTCTGGAGAGGCCTCCGTGGGGTCCGTAACTTGTAGTGGAAGGAGGGGAAACTTTTCGAACAGGTCATTACTTAAGTAGTATATCTTAACTATGGTAGATGTAAATCTGAAAATTTTGAAAATGTTATTATTAACTACATAAGAAAAGAAAACTGGGAAATCGTATTTAAATCTGTGATTTTAATTTTTAAGGGAGGAGGAAAGTCTTGTGACCGTCCAAATCGGGCTTGATAATTCATGTAAATGGAAATCTAGTCGTTAGCGAAAAAAAATTCCGATGAGACCTGTTGCTGGCCGTTTTCGTTTATATCTTACTTGTATTTGAATTTTTTGGTGGAAGAATTTAAGGGTGAATTTCCAAACTTAGCTATACAAATTACAT
This sequence comes from Myzus persicae, assembly GCF_001856785.1. Lineage (NCBI taxonomy): Eukaryota > Metazoa > Arthropoda > Insecta > Hemiptera > Aphididae > Myzus > Myzus persicae. The sequence goes on from NW_019101113.1 coordinate 116,846, forward strand.
TACTGGGAGAGTTATTTTAATTATAAATATTTTTTTTTTTGATAAAATTATGCAATATTCTTTTTGTGGGACTTAAAATATGAACTCTAACAGGCGGTCGAACAATGCGTTTGTCTTTACTTTCTTAAGTTAATAATTAATGTTTGGATAAATATCTAGAAATGAAGAATGAACTGCTTAGTATAAATATTATAAACATTATTTTTCTGTACGTAATTTAAACGAGTAGGTAGGTACTTATGTTTTTAAGTTATAAAATAAAACGCCGGAAGTTATTATAAATAATGTTTATAGCTGGTATGTTGCATAAACAAATCAAAACAATATTTTTCAGGTTGCAGACTACACAGTTTATTTTTGTCTTTCTACATTTATATTACTATTATGAGATAATTGCTTTTTTTAAAAAAAATAAAAATAAAATGTTCATATAATACGGTGAGGCAAACGGTAAAAAAAAAGCGATCGAAAATCACGATGGGCCATTTTGGCCAGAACGTCTTTGAACCCAAACAAATTTAGTTTTTTTGTATTTTGCGATCAATATTCACATAATAATATAACTCTCTAAGCGGAACATTCCTATACTGGCTAAACTAATAATTTTTCCTTCAGCGCCGACGGAAATACAACCAAAATCGTTCAAATAAATACTCAGTCAAGATGGAAGCCATGTCTGGTACACTTATAAGTCAAAAACAGTTTTAAAACCGTATAACTGTTAACCAACAACTACAACTACACATCCGCCTATTAAAATACACGAATAATGGTGTATAATAGTAGGTGGTGTGGACTCTTTTTTGAAATTACAAATGGGAGGGGGCCATAAAGCTATTTTTAATGATTAAATAGTGTGTTAAAAATCAGTTTCATCCCCTGACGAGAAAATATCGTTTGACCTGCACTGGCTGCACTGCATGGATGAGCCTTCTCGCGCTCGGTTTCGAGTTGACGACGGATTTCGATTAATTCGTCGTAGTAAAGACGACGGAGATGCCAAAAAACCACGGACGGGCACAACCCCCCCCCCCATTCGTCACATGTCCATCGTGCGTGAGTGGTCACTGGTCGTGTTTTAATAAACCACCGGCGGGATAAAGGAATATTTTATTCGGAAACGTTTAACACTACATACGCATTCGGGACCGTAAACGTCATTATAATATCATACGCGCAGGTACAACGTCGCAGTGTATTATAAAGGTCGATGTATATTAATCAACGTCAGACGACGAAAAATATTGAATTAACCGACGATGTACCTATACGTGTGCGCGTTTAACGACGCCGTACACTCGAAAATAATATCGCGTCTGCCGGCAACAATAATTAAGTTACGAACGAGTGTAGGTACGTAGAGGTACTCGCTATATATATATGTAAATGTATAAAACATTATTGCGCTCGAGATACGCGAGTTTTATAATTAATATTAAACGCTCGCTTTCCGCCGGCAGTCGTGAATCGTGATGGGCAGGTGTAGGTATATAACACTATTGCAGCAATGTCAAAATATTAAACGGCCAACCGATATTATATGTGCCTAATATTATCTTCTAACTCTATACCTTCCTACGATTTGGAAACCTACCTTTATTCGACCTGTTTTCAAATAATTGACGAACCCGTTGGGCTTATAATATATTTTGTGAACCGTAACACCATTTCGGTATCTCTCTAATAATGTCTCAGGCCCCTGCAAACCGTACCAGTTTTTCATCAAAATGATCTGAATTATAGTATAATTTCAGTGATTCGATTTAAAAATTTAAAGATTTTCGATTCGATAATGTTTACTTTGCTATGGTCGGAGCATTTTAATATATTCAATATTTTTAAAAGGTTTTGATATATTTATCATGAAAAATTTAATAATGCATACGATTTAAAATGTTTATTGCTGTCGATAATTTTGCTAACATCAAAGAAGTGCTAAATTGTTGCAAAATTATGTAATTCAAACATCTCTGTATTATTCATATAGACCTTTGGACAGTTGGAAGAACTTATGTTGTCGTCAGGCTCATAGCTATTTCACGTCGATGAATTGATTTTGAATATTTTGATTTAATAATGACTAAATGGCATGCACGTTTGGGAGAGTAATATGTACGCATCGGATATACACGCGAAGACGAGCTGTGGCCTCAAAGAACGAAATAATCGCCTCGGCGCAACTCCTTAAAACAGGTGCTTCTACTATTTGGTCACCTCATCAAATATTCTAAATTAATCAGGTTAAAAAAAAAGTACAAACAAAGTACAATGAAAAATAAAGTACAAACGAAAATTCTTAAAAATGAGATCATTTCGTTTTGCTGTGCAAACCCATAATATTATAGTTTTAAATCTTTAACTGAAAAACGAGTTAAGTTTGATGTTAAATTTATATTTTATAAATAATTATTGAAGAATTAAAAATTGTTGCTTCAGATTTACCATCTTAATTATTATCATTAGCCATTCGTCCTTTTTATTCAAGAAATCCTCAAGCTTTTAAAACCAAATTTCAAGCCACTCATTGCGGATACGTAAGCCCCTTGATCGCGCTTGTCGCAAACTATTTCAAATATTGATATAGTTCATGATTTATTTGCCACCTATAATTCAAAAATTGTATTAGATGGTTAATGTTTATCTCTACATATTCTTGTTAGTTTTTCCAATTTTACCTTGTATCCTAATGCTTTATCCGATATCAGAATCTGTACTGTACCTGTGCCCTTGAGCGTTTGAAATTCACATAATACACAAATGTAAAGCACGCTAACACGATAGTTTATTGAAACGTAATATAATAATTGTGTTATGATAATAATAATAATATTAAATGTCTGTGCCTATATGCCCTCCGACATGATATTATTATAATATTATTATTATACTACACTATTCCCGTTCCCGTCTCCTTTAGTTGTTCACTCGGTTTTAATACGATTTCGCCGTTATTGTTGCTCGCACAACACTCGCTTTGTACCCTTACGTTTTGTACGTCAGAACAACATTATACGCGCTCACGTTAGAAAAATAAAAGTGAGCGAATTTAAAGTAAAATATTCGAAACATTTATTCGGTTAAGCTGAGAGTGCAGAGTAATAATAATAATATAATATTATTATTATGAAACATTGTTAGTGTCTATATTTTGCGGCGGCCGTATCGTATAATAATATAATATTATAATTTATAACACAACTCCGTGTATGGGTTTCGTGAATTTAATGTTTTCGACGTCGTCTCTCGGTGCCATACCATCCATTACCCCCCCCCCCCCACCATACGAGCAGCTCAAACAACCGTCGATACGTTTTTAACACTACACTATTCGAACACAACAACAATGAAAACATCGGAAAAACGCGAACGATGAGAATAATTAAAACCTATATAGGATATAATGGATGGAATAAAATAGAGACTGCATCAGGACGTCGAGGACTCGTGTCGCTCCGTAATGCAACGGCCTCAAAAGCCAGTGTTTTTGTGATTACTTTTTTTTTAAATAGTTTTTTAACCATTGTTTTAGTTACACCATTGTTTTCAATAATATTTTTTTGAGGTTATATTTCAGCGACACTTTTTTTTCACTACCCACCTCACACAATTTCACTTCGTTTAGCAAAAACGATTGTTCGAGAATAATAATTATTTTTTTAAAACTATTTTGAATTCTGAGAGTGGAGCGATTGATGAATTGGTTTACTAGGACGAGTGTTTGTTTTTTGTACATATTTTATATGATTGTGTCTAACCTAACCTAATCTAACCTAACCTTGAAGTAATAAAACTGATTCTAATAAAGAAAAAATTGAAACCAGTTTTTGACTAGGTATATCGATTTCGTTTTTCTTGTTAATTAAAAAATAAAAACTGTCGAAATTTACATTTTTCACTAGGTATTGAAAATATTTTGCTTTTTCTGATCTATTTTAAGCATAAGAAATTTTAGATTTTTATTAGATTTTTTAAATTTTTGTCGATAGAAAATGTTTTGCTAGGTCAAAAAACTTGAGATTTCAATACGAAGTTCCTCATAAGTTTTTGTTAGGGATGATTAAAAAAATATAAGAGGGCTCATCTATAATATTTTTTTATGACCGCCTGTCAAAATTCGTCAAAATTACGAACATTTGATTTCAATTTATATCATATAAAATAAATATACAAATCATACTAAATCATTCGGCCACTTGGAGTTACTACTTGTGGTACCTACTGGGTGTTGCTTCCAGTTCTAGACTTCTGACCAAAACGTCGTACTTCTTATCAAGATTCTTTGTCTGGATTTCTGTGGAATTACGCACTATTGACAATTTGTGATCGTTTAGTCTCCCTCTTATCGGAGCCTTGAAAATTAATAAGCTTAAAGCTTGAAAATTCAAAAAATGATTCTTAGAATTGGTTAGTTCACCAAAGCCTAAAAACTTCAAGAATACATTTGCAATGCAATTTGTTTTTATACACATTTTGAGTTAATATTTTTCGAAATTGGATATTATTTAAACGAAAAATAAGGATTTTAGTGGTTTTATTATACCTAATTTAAAAAGTGTATTATTCGTAGGTTTAATTGAAGCTTTTTTTATCACGAATATTACGTAACTACTGGGATACGCTTGGGTGCATTTTCCTAAAACAATCACTTTAGGGCGTAATATTTACCTTCATAATAATATATTAGCATGTTTTAACTCATATTATATTTCCCTGCATAATATAAGCATGTTTTAGCGCATACAATTCTGAGCTTATTACCATTACCTAAAAGACACCACAAACCTCAATAGTATTCCAAAATATGTTTCTACTTTTTCTATCACTTTTTAGAATAGTGTTAATATTTATACTTGTGAGTTGAGATAAAAGGTACATTTTCTATTAATTTTTTTGCCGCAAATCGTTGTTTAATTATTTTTATGTCATTCAATTTATTTTTTCCAATTTGATAATTTTGCCAAATAAATTTTTTGAACACGAAAATTAAAGTATTTTCAGTGTAAAGTAATTTATTTATTTGTTTCTTTTTTTTTTCTGTTTATTAAGTTTTGTGCATAACGTGTTTTCATAAATGCACTAAAACACGTTTAAAATGTTCTGGTAAATCCTTATAATAACATGGCCAAATGAATAACAGCCTTACGGCTTACACCCAGTATTATTAATTTTACCATACCCACATATTGAAAATATTTGCAAGATACATTTTAAGCTCTTTATAGTTTATAGCACGAACCTATGAATGTATAGTTCTGCGAAGCAACGGTGACCAAATTCTTCAAAATAACGAATTTGAATTGATTTTGTTAAGTTTTGAAAATTGAATACAAGACTACTCATAAAATGTGTCATAGCATTGTGGCAACCAACAAATATTAAAGGTACAACTTTTTATAAATATTCAAAGTTCAAACTTCGACAAAATAAATCATTTGAAAATAATTGTATAGTTAAAAATCTATAAAATGTTCATTTTTTTACAGCTAATTATTTAAAATTTAATACAAAGTTTTTCATAAGTAATTAATATGGTTATCAACAAATTAAAAAAAATACTACATACTATGTTACACAGTTCATTTTTTGTGGATATTTTAAGTTGACATTTTGTTGAAATTAGATTTATAAATGCGTTTGAACAGAGAATAAAGATTTTAGTTATTTCGTTGCAATTCAAAAACATTATTCTTCGGGACTTATACACTTTTACGTATGTTACAGGAGCATTTTATACTAAATTCAATAATTATTCAAATATTTAGATTAATTTTAAGCTATTAGGTACTTTCATTACTAGGAACCTATTAACACTGTTCTATGGTAATTTATGGTATTATAGTTGATAACTTACAATAATGATAAAAACAATATTTATCCACAACAAAATTGCAAGGATCATATTATCAGTATTATAAAATCGAAAATAAAATACACTCATCTCTGAGATCAAACCGTGTGTCTCATACCTTTTATTTTACTGTTAAATTAGGTTTGCTCCCTAAAATGTTTTAACTTCCAAACATTATCTGGAAACGATTATGACGAATGGTCTACACTACCGGCTTCATCATTTCTATTTACACCATACTATTAATGATGAAAATTCAAACACCATCGCAAGATCATCGACAGTAATCAGATATATATTATTGAGTTGTTGGCGATTATCCTTAACTTGGACATAAGGTGGCCATAAGATATCTGGGTATAAGCATAAAGGCGAATAGAAATAAGGCACAGAATGACGAACGTTGGTCGTCACCCAGCTTTAATCGTATTATTGTGACATTGAAATTTATTTTTACATAGTTTTCGTTGTGCTCTTCGGTCTCTTCGGGTATATAGTGTCACACTACGACACTATCCACTCAACTTTTTTGAAACGGTGACCATCTGCGGCTATGACTAATTCCGATTTCAAAGCCGAATATTTTCTAAAAAAAGTCGAGGAACCGAAGTTGAACAAAAAACTTATATTTGTTTTAATTTGTGCCTGTAGTTGACGTATTGTAATTGGTTTCCTTGCTGCATAAAAGAATATTTATTATTTTGTTGTTTGACGCTGAACGTAAGCTTTGTATGAGATTTTACTGTTCAAATACTATACAAAGTACCTACACGAAAAAAACAAATATCATGCATTGATTATTTCTTAGATTTCTTTATTATTTATAATAATTAATAACGATTATTAGGTAACATGTTCAAAAGTCTGATAGAAGACGTAATAATAATAATAATAATAATAATATTAGAAAAACAAATCAAAGATAAACAGTTTAAAAGTTTACAACTATTTTATATAATATTATATATATATATATTAATTATGTTTTTATTTATATTAAGTGTAGAATAACAATTGTTTTTTTTTTGTCTTAAACAACATTCAATGCTTGTACATAATATATATATAATATTATATGTAAATACAATATAATATAAAGATGTGAAGGATGATAATGATAATAATACTCAAGGTTATAGGTAACCATTAATCTATATAATATAAATACTATCTATATAAAACGCATTAGTGTTAAATCAATTTTTTTATTTCGAAGGACACTGGCAAATCAATTGAAAGCTATTTATGAATTTATATAACTGAATTAGATCGGATTTTTTGAAAGTTTACTTGAATCCAAATATATAACTTGAAATAAAAGTACAACAAAAACAAATACATTTACACACCACTAGCGGTGGGGATGATATTGTAGACAATTGAAAAACAAAAATATCAACAGTAGTATTATATATTGATTTAAGGCCCTTTTTTATTTCGAATTCCTAACGAACCATTTCGAAATTCGATCATGTAAGATATTTTTTATTATTTTTCATAATTTGAATATTGCGTTAGAGCAAGAATGATTAATGTCAAAAATTTAATTTGTTTATACTACGGTAAATAGTGCAGCAAAATTGAATGGTTTTCGGGTAACAATATCGCCACCGATACAATTGTAATATTATTTTTCGTACAATATAAATAGCACACGAAATGAAAAGAAAACATCTACAAACCCAGAAATAAGGAAAATATTGCTAACGCACTATTTTTTGTTTAGTTCTATTTCCGGTACCGTCACGAGACTTACTGACGAAGTGACAACTTATTGAATTCTACTATAGTTGATTGGCATGGATCTCTATTATATTTGAAAAAAAAACAATAGTAAGTTAATCGAAACATATAAGGTACTCTTGGTCTATACTGTTTACGAGTTACGAGTGAATACAATTTTAAAACCCGTAAGAATCAAAAATCCTTCAAGAAAATAAACGCTGTTGCTTCGCCGGAATTTTGTAGGGTCGTCTATGTAGGTAATTTTCAATGCGATCATAAAAAAGGGTCAAAAAAAGCCGTGGTGACATTACAGGGGACTGTAGTGGACCTGAAAATACTGAGAGCTCCTGATCGACTGTCCAGTATATCCTATCGAATTGTTTAAATTAAGTGACTGCTGAGACAGCAATGTGCTCGTTTTAAAGACAACCTAATAAAAAACTAACCCCAGTTGTGTTTTATTCTCGAAATACCATCTTAAAAAATTAGGAACTATGGATATAAGTATTTCGATTGCTTTCAACCGCATTCGCCATTAATTTATTATTTGCCTAGTACGACGACCCTTGATGTTAGGATGTTTTACAATCATTTTAAGAGTTTCAAAAATAATTATCCGTACCAAGCGCGTTTGACTTTTTGAGATTTCGGAACGGTAAATAATATCACATTGATCCGGTACCGAGACATTTTTTTGTATCTATTTTCAGTGTTCTTCGTCAGTAAAATTATTTTTGATTTCGTATGCTTAGAAGTAAATGAAAAATAGTAACGATACCAATAATAATACGTAAGATATAAAAGTAACAAATATTTTACAAACAATAAAAAAATAACAAACATAATAATAATAATAATAATAATAATAATAATAATAATAATAATAGTAATAATGATAATGATAATGATAATTATAATAATGGTAACCGAACAAATGTACGTATAATCGTAAAATTGGCATCAGAGTAATGGCACTGCGATATTAAATATTAACCCGTATAGAAATCCTGAATTGTACACCTATTTCGTTTATAATATTGTACTTTTCTGTGCAATGTTTCGATTTAGTAAAAAATAGGAGAAAAATGAATTTAAGAGTAATAATTTCCAAGAGGGAACAATATTTCCGAAAAAGTATACAAACTTTTTTTTTTCCAATAAACTTCATCGTACACAATGCGTTTCAATATTTTAATATTATTTGGTTGTGTATTTAAGGCACGTAAAACAATTATTTAAGAAAAAAAAATGCAATGATTTCCGTTACAATATATTATTATAAGTCAATCATAATATAGATACTCGTATAATATGTTTACTATTTACAGCCTATACAGTGTTGTTTCGTAATAACAATAAGTTTGGATGAAGATTTGAACCTTTGCGCGACAACGTCCGTTTCAAAAGCGTATAATATAATATACTAACATTCTAGGAATAGTATTTAAACACGCTCTCTCTCTATATTTATATATTTATATATATATATCACTAAGAATCTATGAAGTAATTAATATTATATTATAAATGAATGTAAATTGAAAAATACACATAATATCTGTTCACTTATTGAAATGGGGAAAACCGCTAAATTATGTCTATACGAGGGCTTCGATGTATTATTAAAATTTGGTCGCCAGCAGACAAGCCGAAACTATTCTCACGGTGACTCGAAATATGGTCCAAACCGCGTGCGATGGGTGTGGTCTTCATGGTCGACCTCCCGGACAATATTTAAGTGCACTTTCTGTTTATCCAGCTCAGGTGTTATCATTCTCTCGTATTATTCCCGCTCATTATCGCACAATAAAATGTACTATTTTATTTCTCGATTTCCGACTATTCTATTGTATGTAATAGCTGACGACCGCTGAAAAAAGGGACTTCAATAATTATAGTATTATTCAATCAAGTATAAACATAATAATTATTTAACAAATTTAAAACATTTCAAATTATTTTACGTTACAATTCGATTAAACCAGTCTTGCCACAACAATAAAACAAACAAATATTGTTTGGTAAACATAATGTAGTAATATAATAAAAATGTATATAATATATTATATATATATATATTTATCTTGTTATATAAATCATAATAATATAATAATTTGTTAGTTTAATATAATTAATATTATTATGCCCAAATCTACGGGATGAATCGCTGGCTATTTAAAAAAAAAAAACGATTTCGCTGGATTACGTCGTAAATCCGTCTGCATTTCCTTATTTGCGTTCGACGTGGTGGCCGAAGGGGGAGATAGTTTTTTTCGACAAAACAGGCAGCCTTCCAATAAAATACTACGTCCGAACAGAATATAGGGACGAAATAACGTAACCGGGTGTCGGGACCTGGTATAAAATATGAGCTGTAGTAGTACGTCTAGCAATTAAAAATAATAAACAACATAAAAGGTTTTCGCGTTTTAATATTAATCAATAACTGCTCACACACACACACACACACACACACACACACACACTCACACACACACACACAAACTCACTCACTCATATCATATTGAGCATATAGACGTGTCTGCCTACTTCTCGCCTTCGAGTGCGTATAGATAGAAATCCCTCATCAAACGAAAACGACCATTGTCGAAGTACATTTGAATCGTCGGCGGTTTTTTTTTTTTGTTTAAACGTGTCGAATAATATTTTACACTATCGATTTGTCTGTCGTGGGGGTGGGCGGGTGGGCATGTCATAAAACGTGTAGGTTGGCCACAGTAATAATAATTATAATAATATGCAGGGAGACGGCGGCGTAACAATAATACATCGTTATACCTTCGGCGTGTGCAGAGATATTTCCGCGTAAAGTCGGCAGACGGAGTTATATAGTTGAGAATACTTCCCAAAAACTGACATTTTACTGAAATAATTTGGAAATCGGCAAAATAAAGCATTTAAAAAAATGTCATAACCGTGTTGTTGTGGGTCAAAACGAAATAGTTACTATGATACCTATGCGCATACAACATTACCTACGTCAAAGTCAACTTTATAAATATGCTTATTATTGTAATTCACGAGCAAACGAATGAAAATCGATATCGACCGGAGATCATCGGTGTGTGTGCGTAGTCATGGCACGTCGCCAATGCACATTTCGGACCCTTTTTGGACCTCAAATAAACGAAATAGAGAGAGAGACAGAGAGACAGAGAGACCGTTTTCGAACTCACGCTTATAATAATATAATGTATATAACCCCGACATCGTTTTCAGTCATTTGTCGTGGGGAATTTCACCTATGCGTTCACTCGTGGGGGGGGGGGGGGGGTTGACGGATATTACATTATAATAATATAAATGCTAGTCGTTCGTTCGATACCGCTATATTATAAGAACAAAAATCGAAGAACGACGACGATCGAGCGGAGGGTGGGTAATAGGTTTTGCATGCACTATTGAAACGAACCTACGCGCGATTATATTATGAGGGCATGTTGGTATATATGTATATATGATGCAGTTAAGTTAATGTTAGTCTTAGCGGGGGGAGGTTTGGGGGCGTGAATTCAAAGAAAAAAAAAGAGTAAAATAACGGCGTATCGAATAGTATAATATCGAAATGCATACCAATAAACGAGCCCCGACGATGTGATGAGAATGAGCTCGTTCAAAACCTTTTCGATCCAATTCGTCCGTTAATGCGGGACATTTTTTTTTTTTTACGTTCAACAGTTAAAATATATAATATCATAATATAATATAAATTTATATAATAATAATAATAGCTAGGTAATAGAATATATTAAAAACATCACGCATATTACACGTGTCATAAATAACATATAATAATATTATAGTGTAGTATAGTCATTTTGGTAGCCCAAAGAATTGATTTTGTTACCGTAATAATATAATTATAAGTTAATAAGTAGTTATATTTTTTTTTTTTTTTTAATATTTTTTACATCCCTATTTACACGCAACATTGTTGAAGTCTCGGTGTCGAGTCGACAAAACGTTAATTTTTTTTTAAATTTTATTTTATTTTATTTTTCTTAAATTTTTGGTCAGTCAATCTAGTCTTCCCACTTCGGGAACGCGGACGGTGACACAAACAAATTACTGTCGTTGCTGGCGGGTAACGGTTCCAAGTTGGTCGGCCTCTTCGGTTCGGGCTTCTCATCGACCACTGTTGCAGTGGTGGAGGAGGCTACTCTAGCGTTGGTGGTAGTGGTTTTGGCGGTGGAGGTGGTGTTGGAGGTGGAGGTGGTGTTGGAGGTGGAGGTGGTGTTGGTGTTAGTGGAAGTCTTCACCGGAGCCGGTGCTTGTGGTCGATTATTTTGCGGTTTTGTCATCGTCTGCGATTTCATTTTCAGTTCAATTCTCTCGTCCTCGTCCACCCGCGGTTCCAACGTGCTGTGCTTTATCCCGTAATAGAAGTAGACGAATAGACCTGGAAAAATTGAAATCGTATTGTAGTATCATAATATTATATTTTTATCATATCGTGATAACTCAGTTTTTACAATGTATGTGTATCAAAGGTCGACGTATTTATGGAGAAGAGCAATCACGTATATTTATATTAGCGAATTTGCATTTTAAATAGCTATTGTAAATACCTATGCTCGATAACGAGCGTGGATCGTGATTATTAGCAATTAATTTTTACTACATCGGACATAATTGATTACTATTTATATTTATTATACTTTTTAAAAGTGTACCTATTCATTGCTCGTTGAAATGAAGTAAATGATTGTTAATAATTCTTCCATGTCAACATTTTCCTATAAAATTGTAAAAGTGTACCACTATAATATTCTATTTGAGTAAAGAAAAGCCTCGTTAAAAAAAAATACACATATCGCCGACAACCGAATTGCATCTGTGGTTTGTTAGCTATAGGTCAAAGTTGCATCCGCAATTTATATTGGCTGTAGGTCCCCGACTGTCCGACCGTCCGAGTAACATCCGCCAAAGTTCATTGTCGATATAAATAACATCAAACCATTGAGGTTATGTAACTGGGATGACCCCACTTTTTGATACCTACCTTATCTGTAGATTTTATCGAACGATAAATCAGATAGAGCTGAAAATTAATTTCGCACTTCCGTTATAACAACTTAGTTTTAAACTTTTTAAATTAAAATTTGTTCATTAATAATGGAAGTTGATAACATTTTAAGTGTAGAAGACAAACTATAAATTATGCATTACTTATGGCTATAAATTTGCTTTTCAAAAGTGTTTAAAGATATATTCAAAGATGGTTGTGTTCAAAACGTACGCGTAAATGGTATTTAAATAAATTATAGTCCCCTGTCTGTAAAAGTGGAAAGGAAGGCATATAGTTTTCAGTTATTATTTGCGACACAGCTCGAAAGGTTTGTAGAAAACCTACGAACTCAATATAATACGTAGAAGCTCATTTTAAACTCAACTAGTATGTGCCAATATGAATTTCCCAGCTGTCCAAGTGAAATTTTCCACCCCACCCGAGTAGTGCAGTCTTATCAGCACAGCATATTTTGAAATAACTATTCTTATAATTTGAAACTATAAAACTATTCACCTTAAAATATATATTTTAAATGCTTATAATTTCCAAGGATGAAAAAAAATCTATTTCATAATAAGTAAATCATTTATTCTAAGCAATATAAAGGATAATTAAAAATAATGACATTACGTTTTCCATCGTTGAATATTAAATAAAACATTTTTGAAAAACTTACATGTCGCTAATGATGATTTGTAATAAAGATAACTTGAAGTCAACATTTCGGAAAACTATTAGTTTAGTATTTAAAGACTACAAACATTTAAACATATTTATCAATGTGATTTTGGGTAACTTTATTTTGTAATTATATTTTATTAACACAACTCGTTACTACGACCTTGAAGACGCTTAAGAAAACAAAAGTAAAATTAATAGATTACTTGTTCTCTCCGACATCACAAATACACTTAAGAATAACAAAATATTCAATTAAATTGACTTAGATAAATATTTGTTGAATAAACAATGGAGTATATTATATGTAAATATTAAAAGCGCACGAATTAAATTTTCTCGGAATAAAGAATAAACTTTAGAAAACTTTGTTATTACTTACTTCAAAAATAAATTATATCTATTTCAACTAAAATGGGAAATTGACAAAGTTGTTTTTAAGTTAAAAACGAAATATAATTAGGAATCTTATGATAGTATATCAATATTTTCTGTTAGATTTGACAATACATTACTCTACATTTGAAACATATTCTACGAATGCTACAGACTGACATTTATTCTCATACTAAAAGTGTTATAAAACATACCAATTGAAACCCATACGACGATCCGGAGTAGAGTCATCGAGCTCAGCTGAAATATCAAGTATAAATTGACAGCAATTGAGAATGACGGTACGAATGGAACCCATGGTGTTTTGAATACGAGTATTTGTCTGTAAAATTAGAATAAAAAGTATTAATAATTTTAACCTTACACAAGCGATAAATATTTATTTAAGTCATATTTTATATAGACTCTCTTTTTAAACCCCTTTTTACGGGAATATTCCATGAGTTTCATACAGCAAATATCGAAAACTAGATGAGGAAATCACAAAAAAAATATTAATTATGTTAACTAGCTTGGTAAGTGATTATAATTTTACCATACAATAATAATAAGATGTGTAAATTTTTTAAAGGCCACTAGCTGAATATTACTAATATCAAACAAATAAACACATACCATATTATAAAATACAATTTAAAATATTTTAACATTCGCCGTTTATCCATAATATTGTTTTATTAATACACTATAGAAAAATATGAATGCATACCAATATTATTGAAATAGCCAAATTTTTTTATGACATTTCAACAAACTGCGTTAGGATAGTTTTGACTATTCGTTAAAAACAAAAAAGGAATTAATTAGCCTGCAAAATAATTTGACATTTAAAAAAGAAATAAACCTCTCCACGAGCTAGTATGAGAATATAATAATAATAATTATGAGGTTCGTGATATATGCATACTCTAGAGTCCAGACTTGCACAATATATACACAGCTGTGCTATGCTTTCAAATAATAATAATTAACACACACCGAGTAATGCTTTTTTTACAGTTACAGAATAAAATACTTTAATAGATTGATTAAGCGTATAATGTTTGCAATCTGTTACGAATTTATACGAAATTAAGACTAATTTTCATCTTTAGTGAACGATTTTAGACTCTTGCACATCAATGAAATATTATTTTCAATAAATTTAGACGATTCATGTATCCATGTGAGTGTTCAAATTATTATTTTTTAATATATATATTTTTTCTTTTCGCACCTGTTTTAAATTAATATTAAATAGCAGTTCATTCTCCAATAAAAAAAAATATGAATAGCGTAAATATATCATTATTATTACATTATAAGCGTTAAGTTTTTGTACTAGTTTTCAAGAATGACTGAGGTTTTTTTTTGTCCACAATATTGTTATGGCTAGAATAAAATAATGCTGGTGAGAAAGTAAGTACCGATTTTTAATTTCGACAGTAACAAGACAAGTGCGAGAATATAATAAAAACGAACGAAACGGAGTATCTACTAAGAGTTCATAATGATGCTGCGTAGGCGAAAGCTGTGGAATTCCATCTTATTATATTTTACAAGTCTGGCATTTTTACAACCTCCTTCGTACCAGGTGGTAAACAAATCAAAAAATATATAATATATATATGAGTATTATATCGCAATAATACCTGCAGTTATTATTAGACACTGAGTCCGCTCCAAGACAATGAGAAGCTTTATTTTATTATTATTATTTTACTGGTGGTTTTGTTTTATTTTTATTGTTTTAGTGACGAATTTCGATAATAATTTAATAACGAAGTATCCGATTTTTATGAGCACAATGAACTTGAATTTTAGTTTAAAACGATTTTAGGCAACATTTATAAATACGTTTTATATAATTTATTATACACTATTAATTTATAGATATTTTATGTTTACAAAACGAGTAATTGGGTCATGTGGGTTTTAATTAAAATTTGTATAAAATCGTCCCTCGAAACTAATAAATAAAGCGTGGTTAACTATTTGGCTTACTTTTCGATTTTTTTTTTTTATATTGTATACGTCACATTCCCTCCGCGAACATTAAATTTTTATAGCCACATTGCAATCTCCATTTTCGACAACAAAATTTTTACTCGTGATATTAAAGTGAAATACGTGACGGAAAAATAAATAAATAAATCGTCTGAACGTGAGAAATTTGTATCGTGAGCTTGTGACGGTTTTAGATCGAATAAACTGTGGTGGTTTCATGTTATCTAGGATACCGATAACAAGACATTTGTATTTTTCCATACAAGAGTAAGTACATGTGTAATTATAGTAATAATATATTATGCAACATGAAAGTATAGAGATACGGTTTAATTACGTTTAAATATGTTATAATATCAAGCTGAGGTTTTACACAAGAATGATTGAGGAGGTGACAGAACTAATAAATTTTAACACGCAGGCTAATTATTTTAGGAACAACTTTTTTTCTGTTTCTGAGATATTCTTCATTTGAATTGTTCAAAAAATAAAATTACGCAATATCATCTAGTAGAAGATTTTTTTCTAGTATTGCGACTATAATTATGTCATCAAATGTACAATTTACAATTCTTATAGTTATTTTGTTAATGTGTCGTATCACCTTATGTATTAGGTGTTCTATACCATGTTAGATATTTCGAGTAAAGCAATTTTCCTTTTGTTTCTTTCAATTTATGTACTTCAACCAATATTGTAAATAAAAATAATTTTACTCGAAACGATTTAGATGTCGAAACGATCGCGATGGTCTAAAGTCACGTTGTCCCCAAGCTCTTGTCGAAGAGCGAAACCATCAAAATATATTTCCATTTTGCTGAAGCGAATCGAATTCAATTTATTATTAAGGTCAAACTGAACAATGTTGTAGAAACGTTATGAAAGTACCTATATATAAGCAACTTGCACTTACTCTTTGACGAACCGCACACTTACTTAGAAATCGTATTCAAACTGAAGCCAAACTTTCAGGGAACGTCTTGTTTTGACAACATAAATTAATATGAAATAGCCTCTGAACAAAATGTTTTTCTCTTTTTTTTTCTCCACAAACAAAATGTACTATGTATTTAATATTATCTGTTGGCTGTCATAATGAACTTTGTAAAATGTATAGAATATGTTTTGCACAGTAATGATGCGATGAATTTGTATTTAAATATTTTCCAATATTTTAATTAAGACATTTCGTAAAACGTCCATACGAATATCCAATTATGATATGTATCTGAGCGTTAATAATGCACATATATGCGTGTTAAATATAATTACTAATATACATTATCGACATCAAAAAGTGTGACGGGAGGCGTGTAGATTTGAAATATTTGGACACGTGACATGCTAATATTATAGAAAGGGTTTCGGTACCATTATAAAATTGCATTTGTAAGGAGTGAAACACAGGATTCTTTATAGGACTCACAATATGGCAGAAATAATTAGATTAGAAATTGCAATTTAAAACACTAGAACAATTCTAGGAATATGTTTATCAAAACAAATTAATCAAATCAAATTATTCACGTGTTTTAAAGTTTCGTAACGATAATTAAAGTCGGAATTATATCGAAATAATAATTTAATTTCACTTTTATGGCGTACCTATCTATAAATATTATATAATATATTATGACTATAATATATTACTAACCATGATGATAGTAATTAAGGAAATAACTATATTTCAGAGGGAACGTCTAAAATGCCTCGAGTGTTACCCGATGACTAAAATTTATCGTTTGTCATAGCTTTGCCGTAGTTTATTAGAAATTTATTGTAATAACTAATAATATTATAACATATTGCATAGACATGTTGTAAATTATTGTCTTAACTATTATGGACGACGTCTGCCGATGTTATATAGTTTAAGGTTTCATACTAATTGACCTTGGATAAGTTAGAGCCTAGGCTTGAGACTTTAGGGCTATAGCACCCTGCAAGCACACCTATGTGTAGACGTAGGTATTATATAGTATTCATAAAGGTTAGGTGAACCTGAAAACTCTTCGGGGAGCAACAGGGTTTGGATATAAAAATATCACCATCTGGACCAAAGAGTTTTCAAAAGTGTAACTGTAAACATAAATGCACGACTAATAAGAATCTTTTTGTATTAACATATATCTGCTGCAATGATAGTAATTAGTATGGATATCGAAATGATGTAACAGTTTGCCATGTTCAAATTTATTTGAATGATGAATAATTTAAATTTATAAATTTACATTTGATAGAAACAATTTATAAAAAATTAAGTACCACTATTTATTATCGGATTGCTTAATAAAAAGTATCATTTATTTATCATATTTAATACTCAATATTTATATTTGTAGACACCTTAATTCTGGTTGCTTGAACGGTCACTAAAAACATTAAATGAATCAATAGTGCTATATATAAATATTATAATGTTACCTTAACGGTGCCCACGATTACTCCATTAAATTTTATCGAACCATTAAATGAAACAAGGTTTTATACACCGTCTCCGTCGATAAGTGTTTAAATACTGCAGTGTTTCGTGCCACCCTGCCGTCCAAAATTATGTCTTCATTAATAATTTTTCGATCACAGATAACAATATTATAACTGTAGGATAATATCACCAAGGCCGTTGAAAATGCACATCAGTATCGATAAGGTACGCCTCAGTTAGTAGTTATTATGACAAGTTATTTTTATTTTTTAAAGTCCAATGCCTATAACCTGCATTGTTTGTTTCGTTATGTGATTGCGTACATAATCCATATGGTTTGATATTACGTGATGTGCAAACAATTAAGTTTCGTGAACCGGATGCGAAATTTCTATCCATGTAACGGAACAGATCAGATGGATATCATCGTTCGGTTCCGTTGTTCCGTCTCCGCTCAATATCTTCATTAATTGGAGGACAATCAAACTGTTACTGCAATTATACTGCTGAACAATATTAGATAGGCAATAAATCCTGTTTCCACCGATAAAAACAGTTTCCTACATTTATTAGGCATAGTGAAACTGGCCAGGAAATACATTTTTTACATTAAATGGGTGATTATTGCCTAGCCATTC
The DNA here is from genome assembly GCF_001856785.1 of Myzus persicae. Classification (NCBI taxonomy): domain Eukaryota; kingdom Metazoa; phylum Arthropoda; class Insecta; order Hemiptera; family Aphididae; genus Myzus; species Myzus persicae. Next base: position 135,574 of record NW_019101113.1, read on the forward strand.
TTAACAGTAGACGCCTTGACGGTGCCATAAGTTATAATAATATAGTTATCATAATTTTCAGTAGGTGACATATTATATTGGTATAAACATAGGTGAAAGTATATTTTAAATAAATGAATAAAAACTTAAAATTATAATAAAAATCGCTAGAGGTTCAGTTAATTGATGTAGGTAATCATAGAGATTATTCTTATAAATAAATTTTTATACCAAAACTTTGGATAACTTTCCGTCACAAAAAATACACGAGTTTGATAATTATTATAGGAACAAAGATTTAATGAACGACAATTGTTAACTTCTTGTTAAACATTTTAAAATGTTAATATTAATCTAAAAATATACATACTACAATATCTCATATTCGATGTACCTAATATTACTTTTAGGCACCTACAGAATAAAATAAACCTATGCCCAAAATTAGTTGTTTCGATTTCATGATACATGTATGATGTATGTGTGCGGTTTCTGTTTAGATCGAGGTCACATTTCGTTTGTGTACTACATATTGTACATTTTGTATTTTTAGGACACGATGGTGTTTTGTATGGTTAAAAACACACCTCTAGATCCAAGAATAACTCAATTCCAATACAAAAAATGAAAAATACCTACATAGTGTTTTCTAACCGCAGGACGGTTTTTCGTAAAACGACTTCGAGAGAAAACGGTAGTGCTATTTTCAATTTTGGTCGCGTCGAACCAAGCGTTACCAGAATCGAAGGGAATTGTAACGATAAATAATGATAATATTGATGTGCTAATTATTGATGATAGTTTACATTAATTTACTTAATAATAATATTTATAGTTCGCAAACGGCACTCACTTGTTCTGAGGTTTACGGGATATGGCGCCCAGCACGGCGATCACGGCTATCAGCAGGGCGTACAACAGGATGTAGACGAAAGTGGACGATTCGGAAGACACGAACACCAGCAGCACGTCGAACACGATGATAAGCACGTAGAACACGCCGACCAGTTTGAGCACCACCATTCCGCTTTCCTCGGTGGCCGGTCCCATGTCCACCCACGGGAAGATGGCTGGGCACAGGTAAGTGGCCGCCTGTTTTTTACAACCATAAGTTATATTTTTAACGACCAAAATAGTGCATGCAAAAAATCAGCAACACCCCCCCCCCCCTCCAGGCCACAACACATGACAAAATCATTTGTCGCCGTTGTATGTGCCTATTATAAACAGTGATCACTCCACTATGGTATATTTTAATACAAGTTATGCGTTTATTTGAATAAATCTAGTTAACAATTTGATAACACAAGAACTATTCTAGTTTACACTTTGATTTAGACGCATCGACATTTTTAAAATAAAATTATCAGAATTCTGCTTAAAATAATTTACTGTAAAGAAAGCTTCTGCTTGAAGGCAATCTTGAAATGGCATAACAAATCTATTTTTAATTATGATCTTCGTTGGTTGTATCTATTTAAAAATTCTAAAATTTGAATGGATGCGTTATGAATTATATTATAAATTTGAGGGTATGGGTGGGGGTTGGGTGAATATCATGCTTGGAGTATTACGCCACACGTTACAAACTACAGCAGCTGCGGGTGTTTGTAAATATAAACTTCACTCACAGTTGTTTACGGGTGGTGAAAAAGGTGTATTAAATGACACCCATGTCACATTGGGTAAATAACATTGAAGTGTATGAGCTATAGCATCTGATATGAATAAGTAAAAATTGTGTCATAAAATTATGTAGTACCGAACATAAAATAATATGAGGTAGGTATTACTTTATTTACCCCCATAGTTTTTTTAACACTTTGTAATAATTTTAAATATTTTTTTCTCATTAATAACATAATACAATATTTTATTTTATTTTATTTTATTTATATTATATAATATAAATTACTATAACACTGTTATTATATGTATTATATACTACGATTGAATACATATTTTGTTAAATATTATAACTAGAGAAACCAAATATTTTTTTGAAATAGGTATATGAAAAGCTGCTTAATTGTGCTGATTCTAAATTGCTAAATGGATTTTATAATTTGCATATTATTACACTTTATTCTTATGCTGTGTAGGTAGCATAGTTCAAGTTTTTTGGTTAGCACATACTAACAGTAACGCACGTACTTACAATAATGTTCAGGGCACCAGGTTCAAATTACCTTACAAATATTTCGACTAAAAGTATATGTGATGAGCGTTATCATTACTACACACACTTTTCAGTTCTCACTATTTATCTAATGTATGAGGTGAAATTTACCCCTCTGTTGCCATGTTGCTGCAACAGTCGTTTCCATATTAAATATATTTTATAGGCTCAAAAAAGTTTGACCTACCCATATATCATAGATTGTCTTCTGCGGATTCTATATTTTTTTAAATCTTACTGTATAGTACTATCATTGAAGGATCGGTGAAAGTTTCCTCGTCAAAAAGCAAAGGGAAATCGATATTTTTGGCCATAAATTCGACTGGAAATAATAATTAGACTCGACGTGCAGGGATTTGATAGCTTAAACGCAGCTAGTATGAGTGTCTGATCGGGGGTTGACCGAATATATACGATAAGTCCTCGGATTTCGGGCACAGGAGTTTAGGTGATGGGACTCTACTCGGCAGTATTCGTTCGTGGTTATTACTAAAGTCTGTCAATAATTATCACCTAACGTTACACACTTTTATGCGTATAGAGTGTGATGCCATTACATAAAAATGTTATATCGACCAAGAACAGACCACACCTTCAGCACCATTTTATTCACGGGGTCTTAATCGAAAGGCACCAATATGCTGTGATATGTTTTTAAATCAACTTTTATTTTGTTTCACGATCTTTATCATTGATATTATTGTTATTGTTTTAATACTCTTTAACCGCGACCCGACGACGCAACAACCGTTATTTTGTCATAATATTATAAAATGTCATAATTCATAACGATGTGATATACGTTCCCGGTAGTCTTCCGTCTACGGCTGCAGCGTTTCGGTGTATCGATAACATAAACGATTTATTACTATAGTGAAATATTGTCAAAGAACACGTGTGTCAACAATATTACCGGGTTGCGGTTTTTTATAAAATAAAAATTTCCATGAAGCATCGCGTAGCTATAAATATTTTATTACGACGAATAATATTATGTTCTTGTGACTGTTTTGACGTAAGACGTTGCTGGTTGGTGTTAAATAATTTATTATTGCCGTACTGCCCCTGCAGGTATGTTCAAAAAGTTTTGTAAATAATATAATGAGTTCACGGGTTTTAAAGTGTTAATATTTTCAATATTAATAGTATAATCGCGATAATAGTAAATGTGCTATTAATAATGTTGAGTTTATACGCCCGGGGGCAAGGGATGGTAGATTTATACCATTACTACAGATAAAATAACTCTGCAGACTGACAACATTAATATGCAATCATTTTCAATCATTATTTTAATTTAGATTTGATTAGCGAGAGTCGCATATAGTGGAAGGAAGAGGAATGGACATAATAATAGTACCGACTCGTCTTCTGCCCTCGTGCTCTACTAGTGAGTCAAATCAAAATTAAATCAATAAACGATAAATGATAGAATCAGTGTTGCATCTATCATCAATATAGTGTTATTTAATATATGTTTGTGGTTATGACAATTTGGAGTAAATCTGTTACGAATTGACCATTTCGTCCCAGCCCTTACCGATCCACCGAACAACTTCTGGATATAGTACGAGCACGTCCTGTACAACTATCGATGAAACGTTGCAAAAATATTAAACCTTATTAATTCTCAACAAACGAGAATCGGATCGGTCCCGAATAGGGATTCGAACTAAGCATTTTTTTTTAACTTGCGGGATTATGTGTCAATTTTGCCTTGGACAATTATATTGATCGATTAAGAACATAATATAATAATATGCCGTCAGGAAGTTTCGGCTTGTAACAATTTCGTCGGCTGCACTTGTCCTCACACAATATTAGCCATTAGGTAATAATGATATCAAACGATACTATCTCTCAGATCTCACAGTGAATATATTATCATTATTAATTATTATTATTGTTACCTTAATGGATCTAGTGATGTTGGCGCTGGCCGCGCTGAACCCTCCTGCCGCGGCCGTCGATCCGGCGGTCGATCCCCCGTGCACGGAACCATAGAATTTGCTCTCACACCTGTCCGAAACCAGGTATTGATCGTCGCGCCCCTCCTCGGAGTCGTCTCCGAAGTACGTGTCATCCGAATCCGGTGAACTGAAACAAACATAATAATAATTTACGTTGTGCAAATAAATATTTTATTATTGAATTAAAACACGACCGAGCCCGCGTGAGGTACATATACAGCCTGTACATAACACATATATGTACAGTGTACACGTGATTGTGCGTGTCGAATTAACGGGGAGAAAAAAAATGTGTGTGTGTGTGTGTATACACGTCATTATAATATTTCAATTATAGTTGAATAGTACATGGACGACATTTACTATATATACCACGCAGCACCGTTAAATGGATATCGAACGACGCTCTTTTGGCATCGCAAGTGCGAAGGAAAAAACAAAATCACAACTGCTTGAAAACGAATTCGTAGTGATAACACAGAATAATAATAATATATTAAATATATTATGTGGAAATACACAATATAATAGTATTAAATTATCGATTTTGTGGTTTGCCCGCCTATATAATCGCTGCTGTTGATAATTACCTGTCTATTTGATTATCAGTAAGTTTCGTTCTCAAACTTGTTAGCATAATAATTTAGGTATACACAGAGAGCAGACACGTGTAACTCACTGCTACTATACTGTGTGATTGTGCCGTTTTGTTCGTTATGAAGTTTGACATTACCCGAAAACGAAAACGTTGTCAATCGATCGGAGATGATTAATTATATTGTAATAAATACTAATACATTTTATGAACAAATAGGAAAGCGCGCCACCGTTTTTGGGTTATTCGAATAAACTTGGTTGTTTTTGACTGACATAATAATATTTTCGTGTGATAATTAATATGTTGTGAATATTTACAATTTTTCGAGCGCAAGTGTAATATTAATTATTATGCGTGCAGAATATTACTTGAGAAAACAGTTATATGAAAAAAAAAAAATGAAAAATCGTATACTATAGTTATGACGATGTCGTGAATTTTCGATGAACTGTTTTCTTATTTTTAATACGAAGTCGATTATATTACCTACTTCAATACCTTATCATGCAAGGTAACGGTGAAACGCCGCACAACATTATAATAGTTTTTCGTGAAAAAATCATAATCAAATCGCTTTGATCGCCTCGTAAACGATAATAATGTAAGGACCGTGAGATTATAATAATTTATTTCTCGCCGACATAATTAATCATCTCAATACACGCGACACACTAATATTTTCGTTAATTTCAGGTCGCACCAGCCCTTAATTATTATAATAACATACCTATAGTGATGATGATCATAATAATAATATTATATCGTTTGCATAATAAATTTATCTCATTGCTCATTATTATAATATTGTATAGTCGTTTAAATTTCGGCATAAACATTTTCTACACGAATTTTATAATAATATTATATACCTACTTACATAAATATAATATTAAAACAATGCGCGTGTCACAGACGGAAGACCGCGAGGTGCGACGTATTACCGGCGGCGTGTTTGTTTTATCGATCGCCCATGATGCTGCTGCGAGAGTCTGATAAAAGGGAGAAAATCCGAAAAGTGTAACTGCCGCGGAAATAAATTATAACAGCCTACTTTCGCGTTATCGTGTATTTTGTGACCAATATGGTTACTGCTCGGCACAATCAAAATCGAATTCGAAAAGCGCAAAATTCACCTGGAGGAGGTGAACACGAGTAGCGTCACAATGCACGTTTCGATGTGGTCGAGGGGCTGACGTTTGCAATATAGGTGGCTGCTGTGATTTTGCCGACAAGAGGACGCCCAAACGTTTTGAAAAAATCTCGAATCGATCCGACCCGCTGTTATAAAGGCCCTTGGGGTGCTGCATTTTTCCGACAATAGAAAACCGTACGACGTTTTGATAGGAAAAAAATTTCTTATATCCAATCCAAACACTTCCAAGTACACTTCAAGTTAGGTACCATTTGCAAATTCGCACTTGTATTTTTTTTATATATAATTAGATTCCTTTTTTTGTCTCGGCGTTACTATAGGAACGATGATATATACTATAGGTTATCTTTTTCACCGAATATTTTTCCTCTTCCAAAACATAACAGTAGATTGTTGTTGTTTTATATTATAATTTTATGTATATGTCGCGTTATTTATGCACATCGTAATTTAAAACATCATAATAAAACGTCATGTTTATTTTTTTTTTTTGCTTTTTGTTGATAAAATCTCGAAAATGTAAATCGTATATATTTTTCTCATTATTATTGTCAAGAGCACGAAAATGGGCACGTCTTATAATATACGTATAACGCGTAAATGTATCAAACGACATTTTTAAACATGTTATTAAATTGAAGCGAATGAGTACGTGCTTGGTAAAAACCAACTACTAAAATAATTAAAAAAAATAATAATCTCTGTTCGTTTGTATGACAGACATGAACGATGATAATAAATTATATTATGTTATGCGCGTAATGAAAATGTTTTGGTGGAAGATTATTGGATTTACAACTATAGGTACCTATATGGCTTAACTATATAGTTATATATGTGTGTTGTTAGTAGCTGTATTATTTTTTCGTTAACCAAGCCCTAATACCTGTACCTCGTTTTATTTAAACAACATTTTAATTACCGTTCGGGTAATAATTGGTTTGTTGAGATTTTTTTTCGTATGATAATCGGTCCTTTTAAAATATTATAATGATTTATGAAAAATCGTTCTGGGATATTATATTTTTGGAAAATATTTTACCGGCTAAATATTTTGAAGTTGGGAATTAAAAAAAATCGAATAATCCACATTTTAATTCACTTATTTGATATTTAAAGTACGGGCTGCTAGTCGAATGTTAAAAAAATTAAAGTTATTGACAAATGTTCCTTAAATGCTAACATTAACGTACAAAGGAAAATGAAAGAAAAAATTACAAAGGAACAGTATTATTAATAGCAGAATAATAACTAAAAATGGTTCTACGTTGGCAAACCCACATTATCTTTACTAGAGGCTGATATCTGCATGGTTGTTGCAGTCAGTGGCGTATATAGGGGGGAGGCCCCCTAGGCCAGAGCCCATAGTGAAATTGCAGGTTCAATTAAAGCATTGCATGTATATTTACACTGTTAACAGTTTTTCACCATGATTAAGTTAGCCGGTTGATTAAAATCATTTTCGAGTAATCTACAAGGAAATGTTAGATATATTGACGGCCTGACGGGACTTGCTTTAATGACTTATTGACTTTGATGTTAAATTCATAGTAAGATAACATTAAAATATACAAACGACACTGTCAATATTTTTAAAAAAAGAAACAAAAAATTAATTTTACATAATAATTATAAAATTGAATCGCGCAATTTTTATTTGAACTGTATAATATGTCATAATTCTTAATTATATAACAGCTGCTCCCTTAAAAATGTATAATTATGGCTATGCTGCTTGACTAGTGATAATTGATAAATCGGCCCATAGTGAAAATAATTCGTATATACGCCACTGGTTGCAGTTGTGGATAATAAATTGGTATAAGACACCATACAATAAATTAATACAGCTGAGAAAAGTCCAGGAATTTACCTTATAGTAATAAGTATTAAAAAAAAAAGCCCAATGTGATTGAACTCGTCTGCCAGCTTGCGAGAATAATATTTTAGATACAAAAGAGCAGGAAAATAAATAACAATTATCGAAACGCTGTAGCTGTTGATTAAATTTGGAGTATTGTAAGGTGGGATGTTTCGCATCGTTATATGAATCGACAATAGTTAATAATGCAGTCGAATAATTGGCAGGAACATCAATCTTAGCCACACGTTCAATGTGTTTTGTACAGAAAAATGTGATCGACTTTTATTTTATATTTTTGGCTTTTTAAAAACATTTGAAATAAAAACGAAATTGGAAAGTATTGAATATTATTCTAGTTTATAGTCGCAATGCAGTGGAGGATCTCTTGTCTATAATCTTTGATTCAAATAGCATAACTGCATAACAATCGGTTTGCGTCACATGAAAATACCCTAGTTTATGTTTTTTAATCATGAATTAATCGAATTCAATTATATCGTAATGTACGCAGTGCAAGTCAACACAATCAGCACATTATAGATTGAAATGTACGTGTTCAGTATTACGACGAGAAACGTATTTTTCAATGTTTATTTCTCACTATTACACATGCTGCGAGTGTATTATATCATTGTAGGTTATTACATAATACAATAATATATGATTTTGACTCGTCGCTTTATCGATTTTACCCAAACAAAATAAAATAGTGTACGGCGTAGCCCCATAACTAACAATTCCATATATAGGTCCCTATACCTATGTATACACTATTGGCCGTACAGAACATTTAATGGTTTAATGCTTGCACTGAACTCAAACTCGTGTTACACCTCTGCACGAAGTTTATAATTGAATTTGTGACAGATAAAAATGAAGGAAAATAGAGTGAGTGGGAGAGAGAGATAAATAATAAAATGTTACAATCATAATTCGATAACAAACGGAATATAAGTACGCGAGTTGGGTAGTAAAATATTATCGTTGCATGCGAGGAGATGGATGATAATGTAAGAGTGACTGATGTATCCACGACGGCGAACTGTGTCAATATTTATCAGTACAAATGAGCAAATTATATTATGTAAGTACCGCGGATTTATATAAATTTCACGCATTTACATGTGATTTATTTTTTCCCCAAAATACGAATATTTATTAGTGTGCCGTTTTTCGAGCACATAAAAAGTATAGAATAAAAAAAAAATATTGGTATATATTTATAGGTAGGTACATGAAAATAAGAAACTATCTGTATATATAGTATAGACGTTTCGTATCCCATTGCATTATAAAGTGACAATTATCATCGTTAATCAATTATATTATAAAATGTAATAAATAATAATAACGTTACTGAGATTCGTTTACCTTCTCGTCACCTTTCGGACCATGATTCTCTGCGACTGGTGCGACGGTATGATTTGTTGCGGCAGCGGCAACTGTGTCTGGTAGAACGACGTCTGGTTACCGTACCCCTGGTTAGTGTACGCGTACTTTTGGTCGTCCTGCACTACCTGGAACGACGTAAGACACACGACCGGGTCAGTGGTTGCAATAAATCCGCCAGTAACCGCGGTCGTTATTAATACTCACAAAGTTTACGCGTCCGTTGGTGACGATCTGTTTGGGCGCATTCATTGGCGATCGCATCGTCTCCGGGAAGAAGTGTATCACGGTGGACGTCTGCGGCTGGTACCGGAGTATCAACACGCACGTCGACACTAGAGTGTAGGCGAACAACGTGCCTTTACGACAAAACATAAATAACGGTCATCGCCGTTTAGATTATTTGCGTGCGGCGAATAATATATTATTATAATGTATAATATTATTAAATTGGAACGATCGAATTTCTAGACGCGCCCTCCCGTCATCCACCCGACGATTATTGTGCAGGCCCGCTCACTCGATTCGCCCACACGATTTTAATTTGATCTCGAACCCTATGTTTACAGTCGGTGTGTTTCCTCTGATATACATAATGTATTACGGAATATCGATTTTGCGAGCGATGTGCGAGCAATTTACTGGCCCCGAATATTTCCGTGCGAACTTCAAACATTGCATAAGAGTTCAGAAGACCGTTTGTGTACACGAATACTTGGAATACATAAACTGCAAATTTTAGATTTCACGAATTGATTTTGTCGATTGACTCATAATTCATAATTCGACGATTCGTGTGTTGATTTAACACAAATAAGAATGTAATGATGTAATGTATTATTTATACAGAGTAGACCTATTATTTATTATTATTTTAATATACTCTCATGCAGTCATGCCATTATACATTCCTACTGTTTTGTAAAGTACTTGAAAAATATCATTCAAATGGCTTTTAAGTACTAAAATACCTAAGAGTATCTTAAAATCTTTCTTAAAGTATTTAAAATTAAAAAAAAAAAAATTAATATTTTCGATTCAATTACATTAAAAAATAAATAAAAAGAATATATTAATGAACATGTGCATAAAACTATAACATGTCACAATATACAATATAATCCATATGGAATAATACAAATTGGCTAGAAACTTTATTTAAACCATTGTATACATATCCTTAAATTCACAGATAATCTGCTTCAAAAGCACAACACACGAACAGTTCAATTAATTCCAAACACCATTGTGTAGTAGAAATAAAGAATACAAAATAGGTGCCTACTATACTCTATCGATTTTGTGATGAAATTGGAAGGAAAAACCCGAACAACGTCTGAAAGAACATTTTTAATGCTCTTTCACATAATAATTGAGACATTTTTTTTTATCTGTGACTTTAACTGAACTAAACTCTAAAATAAAGAAAACAAGAGTGAAAGTTATAGTTACTATTACACGTGGGTGCCAAATAATGCTGTACTTATATTTTAAACAAATTTAATACTGAAAAACTAAACTTGACCTGAGGTATACAAGTATATATTTGTAAGTACTTATCTATAAATACTGTTTTTCAAGTATTTGTATTTGTTCAAAAGAATACTTTTTTTCCGAGAATTGAAATTCTTATTTAAATACTTTTCTAAGTACTTCAGTATTTTTAAAAATCATATTTTACAAAACAACTGTTTCTATACAATAGAGCGATTGTCAACAACGAAAAAAAAATAACTATAAATAAATTTACCTGAATTTATATTTCCTACGTATACCTACGTTGTAATAGAACAAGCTAAATAAATATTATCATATTTTTATAGAAACTATCACGTATCTGATAAATTATATATAAACATGATATTATAATAGTATTCTAAAGATTTTCGTACACCAACAGAGAAAAATAGATGACACATAATACGATAGGTAATATTATTATAATATTGTGATAGGTACCTACTACCTATGCAAACTTATAATAATGTAATTTAGTTTCCGGAAACGCCTCCTACTTATCTATATTTGGCGATTCGAGTGCACCCTCGATTTTTTGAGATAGGTATTCCTGTAAAAAGTATATTATATTGTTTGACCCGTGCCCAATGATTTTTTCTTTGTATGACGGTGAATGGCTAATGAGATTTCCGGTTTTTCTGCTACAACTGTTGTATCTATACTTTTTATCAGTTTAACTATAAGTACTTACACAATCGATTTGAAAAACATTGGACATTCAAACGAAAATAATAGGTACTTTTTATAATAATCTACTTGGATCATTATTATCGGATTATGCGTTGCAAAAACATATTGTACTTACCAGTTACCGATGCTATTGAAACGTTCTCGTCGAACAAAATCAAATTCTATACATATATGACTATAATATTATATAGGTATACCGTATATATACACACTTTAACCAACAAGTAGCGCATTAAACCCTAAAAGCAACTAATGCTTTATTCATTATTGTACACGAAACTGCTGTATATGCATTCTAACTATTCAAACGTTACAATAAATTAACCGTAATTCCATTTTAGTCCCTGCAGTAAACGAAATTAACATACCTGAAGGTTTATAAATAGTAAGTACGAGCGACGTCGGTGTATGAACACTATGAAGTCATATTATTACTATAATTATCATTTTTGATTTGAGTCAATATATATCTAAATTATTTGGAAACTAAAATTATGTTGTTCCACCGCGGATAACGCTAAAGAATATCAATGTCAAAAATGTTAGATTATATTGCTGTTTTGGATTTGGCCCGATGACTGTTATTCGTGAAATTCCGATAAACAACAATGTAATAATATGAGAGTACAATACTTATATTATGTATAAATGGTAATACGGAATGGTTATTGTACCGTATAGTCCCACATTATACCGTATCTATTTTATTCACCGAACCCCTTTCAATACAAAACACAATGGTAAATAGGTGACTTCTCTGATGACAAATCTCTATTCGGATGTTACCCACTGATCCCGACATGGTTTCAAAAGCTTTCAAGATTTCATCGGCTCACTTTATATATAGTATAATATTATGCATTATACATAATGATGAGATATCATAATAATATTGCTACCTACTAACTCTTGAAATTTTCGTTTTCATAACGCGTTGGATCTACAAAAATGGGATTTTCTTTCACACGAGATTTATTTGTGGGGAGCGGGTCAAACACATGTAATTTCAAACAAAACATTGAAATGAGTATGAATAAATATAAAAATTGTGTTAGATACTATTTAGCGTATCCTAAACTATATCGTTACTGGCCGAGGGAATTCGGGATTAAATAGTTTTGCTTTGTTAAAATATTAGAATTTCAAATCAAAATTATTATAGAACATAGTATTGTGAACGAAGTTGAAAATATATCTCTTAGGTAGGTCATCTGAAAAGTGATGAACCAAATTAAAGTGCGGGACAACAATGTGAAAAATGCATTGAAACCGGAAATTATGTGTTGCGCTAAGCAAGGTATTTATGTGGTCAAGGATAAGTGATTAAAGTATTAAATATTCTAGAATAACTCATCAAATCGTTAGTATTTACCTTACCTACGTAATCTAACCTATTTCACGCATGATACATGTTACGAACGCCGATTAAGCTTAAAACAAACGGTACAATTAGCAAATACGTTATTTATTAACTTCAAAAATTAAACCCCTCGTTAACTAATTAATATTAATTTGACTAAAGTATACGCATTACGCGATAAATCATATTATGTCATACAATTATAATTCATACAAAGACAAATAAAAAGTAAAACACAATATGTTAATGGACCATAAATATTTTAATAAGCCCCCTTAGAATACTCCAACAATATTAATTGATGGGTGGCTTGATGAGGCACGGTCTTACGCTCAATCTGCGGGAACGTTCTGAGCATACGTATCGGCCATCGTTGCTTAGCACTCGGATGGGTGACCACCAGGGATTTCAGCAACACATCTTTGCCACATAATATATAAAAACGTATTTCAAAATAACCTACAAACAACTATTGGTCTTAGTTGCCGGGCTTTAGATCAATAAAAAAAAATATATATGTGGGAAATTATTCAACTCTTATTATATAATATTATACTTATGTATAAACTATATCACACTTCGCATAAAAGTTTATACGTTTTTTTTTAGTAATTGCATAAGTACCATAAATATTATTTCGTTCTGCTGAACGCAAATTTACCATGTCGTGTGTAACCTAAGACAGAACAAAGTCACAATACCATGTGAATATGCAGACGTGCTTTTCAGTTCCCACAAATATGCAAATGCGACCGACTTTGTATAGATTTATTCAGCTCCATGATATGATTAAAATAACATGGGTTCTTGTTGCACTCGATTTAATGATTTGTGGTTTTTGTTCTTACCTACATCACTGTTTTCGTGAAAATATAAATCGTGATTCTAATGAAATGTAAGGATTTACTACACGTGCCAAAAAAACTACCCATAAACCTAACCGGTTGAAATACTTACCGATGGACATCATTTCGATCAGCGTGTCCAGATTGATGACGAGAGCGGCTACCGCGGACGCCACGCCGGACAGCACGGTGGCCACAACCGGTGTACCGGTCAACGGAAATATCTGACTTAGTGACCTACATATAAGTAATACAAAAATGTAATTTAATAACGATAACGATTGCAATCGTCTCGGGGATAAAAGTTTGAATTGACGAAAAAAAATCGTCTACTCGCGTTTCGGACGCTCACTTGAACAGTAAACCGTCTTGGGCCATCGAATAAATGATCCTGGGCATCGGAAACATGGAACCAAACATGCTCACCAACAGCCCAGCCATCGCACCCGCGGCCACGATCATCTGACACCTTGGCGCACCAACCTGCACAAACATGTCCAGCAGAGCTGCGTTTTCGTCGATTTTCGTATACGGTACTGCAAAAAAAAACCGTTTCTTATAAATAAATCGAATATATAGCTGGTTTAGACAGCTGTGTAGCCAGGGTTTTTTGGGGGTATTTCAAATTAAAATTTTTTTGGGAGGGGGGGGGGTACAATACACAGTTAGCTGCAGTCATATTTGGCCTTCATAATAATATTATCATAAAATATTTAAAATAGAACCGTACGACAACATATTATTGTTTATGTGGCTGGAAAAGCATGTTTCGGATTTATTGCATAAAAACGGCCGAAGGGAGGTGTTCGTATACCAAAACAACCTTCCTGCCAGCCACACCACTGGAAATATGTATATATTATGTTAAAACGGTTTACCTTGTCAAATTTCGAATGAGACTCAAACTTTGTAAACAGATATTATTAAAGTTGAGCGGCTTATTAGCTTTTACGAAATAATTCCCAAGACAGTTAAAAACGTTTCTAGAGTGTTATTATTTTAGGCGAGAAAATTATTAATTGTCCCGTCGGGTAATCTCGGGCACACTTGTTTGTTTTCATCCTTTACGTCTTGTTCTGCGCCGGTGTGCCTATTATTGATGTTCAGCATTACACGCAGACTGTCGAAGAAAATCGAAGGTCGTGTTTGACGTCGTCGTGTAATCGTCCGCAAGTTCCGAAGATATCGCGGCGTTCGTTTCAGAAGAGGAGTTGCCACGCGATTCGGTACTTTCACTTGTTATTTTCGGCAAACACTGTCCCGACTTCATGCGTCAGCAGCATAGGCGGAAATCCGTAAAATTTCTCCGGGGGGGTTGCTAACATTTTCAACATCGATCTGAGCGGGAGGCTTCGATCCCACTATATACACATCTAACTAAAAAACTGTATACTTTTGAGTGATTAATGGGATATTGTGGGGGGGGGGGGCTAAGCCCACTTAGCCACCCTGCGATTCGCGCCTACGGTCAGCAGACCTCAAGCCTATCGATACAATATTATCTGTTATCTCGCATTCGAGAAACGATAAAGCCCATCGCACTGCGATAGCTGGCCAACATATGTGTCATTATTGACGACGTGTTAATAATCGTGCTTACGGATCGAGTACGACCCTGTCTTACGGCCTTAATATCTTATTTACATATGTCAAGGGTGTATCCACCGATTATAGACAAGTACCAGGTATCGGGTATAAAAATATGCTCTGTGCCGTTTGCGCAAAATCGGTCGATGATTCAATTGACGAACGATTGGTCTGCGTTACATATATATTTTACAAGAATATGATCTAAAACCGAATGGCAAGCTGTTTTTTTGCAAATGATACCGAGTTGGTCCATTAAATAATACTTTGAAATTAAAACTGAAAGTTAAAGAAGTACGATTGACCCACCCACCCCTTCAAACGGGCTTAACCAACTATATATAATATAAACAATCGAATAGCATTTCTGACTGTTTAATAAAACAATATGGCAGGAATACAAGGTAGTATACCTACTCTATAATTTTACCCACCCGGCATCCATCACCCACCCAATTGGGGAAGCAGTTTAGTTGAACTACCCGAAGTACGCGTTCGGCGTCACTGCACTTGCGTGTCTGCTTGTCCGTCTGTCCGTCGCCAAAAACGCATAATGTCGGTCGCACTGTAATAACTTTATCGTACCAGATGAGCTTGTTGTGCGTGCACTTGCATGACACGAACGTGTTTCGTTCAAGTCTTTGACACAATATGGTGACATGTGGTATCGTGATTCGGGCGCACAACATTGCGGTGCACTGCATTCCCACTGCTTCAATTATTATGCGATCGCCGGTTTCGCGCTGCTTTGGCGTGCACCAGCCCGTAGATTTATATATTACTA
This sequence comes from Myzus persicae, assembly GCF_001856785.1. Classification (NCBI taxonomy): domain Eukaryota; kingdom Metazoa; phylum Arthropoda; class Insecta; order Hemiptera; family Aphididae; genus Myzus; species Myzus persicae. The sequence continues at coordinate 151,490 of NW_019101113.1, forward strand.
GCTGATCCCTTGCACTTCGTTGCCCGTTAAAAATGCCATCTCTACATAAGAGATTTGATTGTGATAACGCGAGCAGTTTATTATCAGGTAGGCAATATACTTGCGGAAAATGTTGTTTAGCCATACACATTATTTCGAATGAATATTTTTGTAAAATAACTTAAAAATCCAAAATTATTGTGAGTGTGTGGGGATGTTATATACATGTATATGATTGAAAGAGATATGGAGCGTGAACGATGACGGCCTATAAAAATAACAAAATAACCAAATATTCATTTTTTTCCTAGTCCTCGCCGCCTATAAAGTAAATTTGTAAAAATGTATGTGGTTCGTTTGGCATCGATTAGGTTGCCCTCCATCCCACTTTGTGTTAAACTTGAACTTTGATTTTTACTGTTGAATTAAATTATTGATCATTTGCTTAAATGATGACACGTTAACCCATTCGGCCACCACTGCTGTTGGAATAATGGGAGCGTAATAAGATTGTAAAGCCTAAGTAAACCCACGTTAAAATTGTAATTATAATAATATTATTTTTTAATTTTTATTTTTATGTCAGCAATATGGATGGATTTACTATGACAACAAAAAATTTAAACAATATTGGCATTTACTTTTTCTAATAATGATTAGATTAATTAAACGTTCATGTTATAAGAAATGCAGGAATTAAATAAATGATTGCTAATTAGTAAAATAAAATAAAATTGTACACACGCAGTTTTTCGTGTAAGGAACAACTGAAAATTTCATACAGATAAAACCTAAATTGTATTTCTACTATCGACTATTGTGTTCTATGTAAAGAGAGGGTAAATACGGCTTTAAATAAAATCGAACAGAGCAAAAACGATACGAAAATTATCACTTTACAAAATTTAAACTTTACTTGATAATATTGTGAAACATAATATTAATACCTAATATTCAGTACATGACATATTTCTCCATGTTGATCAATTTTTTTGGTGTTGGCCGGGGGCCCCATTTTAACGATTAATCATGTCATATGGACAATTTTATAAGCTTAAGCTTGCTGTAGCTTTTTCAATTCGAAAAAACATTCCAGAACTCAAAAATAAATCACCAAAAAATTTTTTTCGTAAAATCCTTCTCCTGAAAATTACAAAGAATTTAAAAAAAATTTGAGCCAAATCATCACAGCCGTTCTCAATTAATGAATTGTTATACATTTTTGGCTCCATTTTTATATTCATATAGATAAGCAATTTTATTAGTGTCATACTGTGTTCTGTCACTCACGGAAATGTAGAAATACTACAGCAGTGTTTCCGGTTTCGTGCCACCCCCACCACCAGTAATTATCTATTTTAATGTACAATTTTCCGGATAATGTAATACGTCAATCGGGGTTAGATAATAACGCTATCTTTTTTTTTTCTTGTGGCATCCACGATGATGCTGCCGGAAACGTCAACAGCACTATCACCGTCATTTACGATTTTTATTCAATTAATACATATTACAACGATTACAATTGCATAATAGTTGTAAGGATTTTTAACAATTTATTAAATTTCCATACACACATGATGCTGAGGACTACTCTCCGTAGCGATTGATACGAGATATGTAGATCCCTGGCAGCCTGAGCACGTGCAGTGTTAGAGCGTCCTGGCAAACAGAGTAATATCACTACCTGGACCACAGGGATTCAGAAGTGTAATAATTGCTAAATTAAATGTACGACTAATAAGTACCTTTGCCTGTCGTGATAGTAATCAATATGACACTCAAAATCACAAAGCAGTTTGCCACGGTAAAATTAATTTAATTGATGCTTAGTTTAGATTTTTAAATTTAGTTGGTACCAACTATAGATAAAAATTAGGTACCACTATTTATTATCAAATGTTCTAATAAAAAACAATCATATATTGATCATAATAATTTATTTATCATAACGATATTGATATTTTTAGACATTTTATTATTCCTGGTATCGTGAACGAAGGTCCGTGAACGATTACTATATGAACAGTTAATGCATCAATAGGGAACTATAATGGTATCTTAAACACGATTTAGTAGCCTATAATTGCAGGTCTGTTAAACTTTATTGAACCACTAAATTAATGAAATTTTTATGCAACCCGGCATTAGTGTTTGTGCACCATCATTGTCAATAGATGCATAAATAAGTACTGTAGTATTTCGGGGTACCCCCGCCATCGGTAATTATATATTAATTTACAATTTTCTGATCACAGATAAATAATAATAATAATACAACTGTCGGCTAATTATACCCACAAGACCGTTGAAAATGCACATTAGTATCGATGAGGTACGTCTCAGCAGTGTTATGACAAATTATTTTTATTTTTGAAAATCCAACACCTACGACGTATATTATTTGTTTCTTTGTGTGGATGCGCACAGATCACGGAAAAAGATCATTTGTGCTATTAAATGTCCGCGTCAGTTAGTGTCTCTTTCGTGAAGAGTTATCCATATTGTGTGTGTGATATTACGCGGTGTGCAAAAAATTGAGTTCCTTTTCTTCAACCGGATGAGATTTATATCCATTTCGCGAAATGGGTCAGAATGGATTGTATGGATATGGACATCGTGCTGAGATCATCAACATCTTAAATTTTTGGATATCATGCTGCACTCGTTGTTTGTGTTTACCCGCATCACACTCGGCATTTGTTATTATTTTTGATCATCGATTAATACTATACCATGGTAATGGTAATAACTGTGTATTAACTGTTACGCTGTCGCGACTTCTACACCAGCGACTTAATAATATTCTTCTATAATCATCCGCAATACACAATATTTTATATTTTTATTCGTTTTGGCATATTATTTATTATTGCTTTCATTATTTGATATTTTTTTTTGTACTGCCCTACATGGTGGCGCGAGTTGTCGTACCAATAGCAGACCGCCCATTTGTATAAAAGTTATAATAAATTCGGCCAATAACAATCGTTCATTTACAACACGAATATCATGGGTAGGTACTTCTTAAACAAAACTAGCAAAAGTAGTATAATAATAAAATTATCGAATTCGTTACGTTTCTGTTCGCTAAACCTGATAAACAGGATATACATGGTTGAAAACAATTAACACTTTTAATGTTATTCACTTCAATAAGATTAGACTCGAAAATTAGTTTTGTTTTGAACGGTTATGCGCAGTTATACTTCCCAAGCTTTATAAATTATAGAGGCCTTTTATTCGAATGATTATTATTTTGGGCTAAGAACAAATGTTAAGTAATTTCCGGCGAATTTTGAAATAAGTTAGAGAAAAGCTATAGTTCTGAATAGTTTTTAAGAGAATCAACTTGTATAATAATAAAGCTGTGGTCGTTTCGCTTGTGTACAAGTATATAAATAATACTATAAATGCTACAGAGACGAAAATATTATTACATTATATTATATATATAGAAAAAAAAAGTATAAATTACACAAAACTCAAATAAAAATAACAACAGCCGTTGAAAGCTATAATATGGGCTTTGCAAAGTGCATATTTTCTATAATTATATTTTATTATATGTGCTCGCAATAATTATAATGTATAAATTATATATATTATACAACAATCATACGTTATCACTGATTCTATATTTGGTTTAATAGAAAATTGTTTTTAATTATCTTAATAAACGAAATGACATGAAGTTACGAATAATTGTATTCTGTACTACATTGTTTGAAACCCTTATTTATTTTCATAAAAAAAAAGAATGGCTTGATTTCAAAACGGTCCTTACCAATTTAGTTTTACATAATATTATAATTGAATTAAAACGGTATTGTTGTTTGTAATAACAAATTATAAATATTTAAATCGTTTAGTTTAAATAAAAGGAATGGAGAGAGGTAAAATATATTTTGTATTCTCCCCTAGTTCTGTCTTACTCATTTGTTATTTTATCTGATCGACCTGAGGAGGATATTGAATTAATATACGTATCACAAAATATCTAACAACAAACACTGAAGAAAATAAAATATTATCTCAAGTTGTGTAAGCATTCAGTCTACAAATGTGGGAGTTTTTACAAATGTTTGTTTTGATATCGTAAATGTTGATTTACTATAAAGACAAAAAACGAACAGGATAAAAAGGATTATTCGGCATTTTTTCATTTTTCTAAATAGTAGTAAAATTGCTCCAGAATGAAAATGAAGTATTAACATTTTATCGAAACTTAATTAGCAGTAGATTGTACGAAAAATTATTCTAAAAAAAATTACGTTTTCTAAACAAAAAAACACTTACTATATTTACATTGATTTGGTATTTACTCAAAGTAATAGATTAAAAGATTAAAATTATTTATGTATTGATAATAAATTATATTATAATATCAAGGTGAGTGGTTCATAATGATACGTATAATATCCTATACGGACTTGTGTTATTCAATAATGTTTCCATAATAATTATAATATGGAGCACGTGTGCACTAATTTATTACTATAGTGATGATTTTAATCAAAATTAAAAAGCTGAATTTTTTTAAACATTTTTTATACAATAAAACTGATTTATAAGGTTTATTGTATTCGATAAAAATGCATAGTTGATAACTTTAAATAATGAAAACATTTAAATGTAATAAATAGTTGACACGGATAACAGCTAAAACAAAATGCAAAAAAATAAACTAAACAATATTTTTAGTGTTGAGCGATTATATCCCATAGAGTTCGATAGTTATGAAATAATTCAAAAAAGTACTTATTATAATATTATACAGGTTTTTTTTTAAATGTTGTTTTTTTATATTAAGACAAGTACAAACGCATTACGGTTATGATAATACTTTATGTGGAATTCTAAAAAAAACTACATTATTTTAAATCATTGAAATTTATCTCTGTTTTCATTAAATTCACCTTTGTTTTAAATAATTTGCAGTAAAATAAAGTTTGGTACCTGCTTTAATACCGTTATACAGCTCCGAACAATAAATTATAGAACCAATCTCTACTTAACAAAAAAAAAAATATTAATACCTAATGGTTTAGTTTTAATTTTTAAGTGTATACTATTATTAAAATGCCATAACAACTTAGTTTAATTTATATCCTTAACTGTATTACGTGGCTTATATACTTATGCATTTAATATTATTTTAATTGTTTTTTAATTTCGATATTATTCTTACAACGACATTTAAAAATAACTGCGTAAGCCCGTTTGTAAATGGCTCTGGGAGCTTATAATATATTATTAGAAGTTTTCGTTGCTAATTATCAATAATTACTTACCTATAAGTGTGAGAATAATCGAAGAGCTAACATAGGCTACAAGTATAATAACCAAACTAGCCATGATAGCCAGTGGAATAGATTTTTTCGGGTTATGAGCTTCTTCGCCGGTGGTAGCGATGATGTCAAATCCAATAAAAGCGTAAAAACAAGTTGCCGCCCCTTTGAACACCTGTATAACAACAAAATAAATGTACATTAAATAAATCACTCCCAAGGCAATATCAATTATTATATATTATATATAAAAGCTAACGAACTATGACATTCAAACCTCATCACAGATACGCACGTATAATATGATTAGCGTATTATATTAATATCCAAGATTCTTATGAGTATAGATAATAATATGGAATATAATTGCTTCACAATTTTTTTGAGAATGTACCCAACCAATAAATTGGAATAGCATTATATTTTGATATATATTAAAATTGTGTTTAGTGCATCAGCATTAAACAATCATTAATTACTTGAACATTCTGACGTTCATAATGAATTAATCAAAATATGTCTTTTAAATCATAATTATTAAATATTATATATAACTTGTTATTATTATATTTTGCAGATCTTGTGGACGAGTGAAAATATCATTGCATTCTGTAAATTCATGGCCAGCAGCTCTTATTATGTAAGCTATTTTGTGTTGTATATTTTATTTATTTATTTATTTATTTTTTTTGAACGTGTTTTCGTATTCTTTGAGAATTTCCTCTCATATTATACAGATTCGTCAATTTATCATACGCATCTCCACTCCCGGAATACCTCTGTCATAAGACAAACGCTCCATGAATTTGTGTTTGTTTTATTCCATATCTTTTATAGATTGTATTGTATTTTATATTGTTATGTAATACAAATATATTTTATAAAATGGAATTCTTATGAAATATATATTTAAAAAAATTAACATTATAATAATATTAGTGTATTCAGCCAATTCTACTTTTTAAATTATTTATCTATTAAATATAATCCAAAATAATATATTAATAAAATCAATAAAATATATTAATTTTACAACATAGAATATAATTATATGAAAATATATAATGTTAGGTACATATTATTTATAATTTAAATTTGATTCCATTGTTATTTTCTAATTGAATAACTAGATTTCCAGTTTAGATTCCCTATATTTCGTTGTAAAAACGTGTAGTCAGTAAGAATTTAGTAAGTTTCTTAGTCAATTTAATTTCGACCCGTCGAATTGGGATCCTCTACTTCGATATTTAATTTGTTTTTAGCTTATTCCACGTTCAAGCGTGTGTAACATACGCTTCGGTATTTTAGAGTTTAAAAATGTAAAAGAAAGCGCGATCGACCATACAAGAGTTTCAGAGTACATGAGCCACCGGTATGGTTGTCTTCCGATTCAATGATAAATAGCTGAATTATATTAACAGTTCAGAGCTAAGAGTATATATACTCTGAAAAAATCAAATATCATGAAATCTCGTGAAATCTCGTGAAATAAATCTATAGCGTTTCAGCGCTATGTTTGAAATCAAAAAGTTCATATTAAACATGGAAATATATTATATTTTAAATTAAAACGAACGTCTAAATAATAAAAGTGTATTTATTTTCATTATTTTTAACAGTGCTCGGAAGTTTATGCTTTTGCATTTTTCTTAAAAGCTGAATATTCAAAATCTGATTCAACACAAATTCGTTTCATAAGATATACAATACAAACTACCCAAAAAAATATATTGCATATTTAATGATTTCATGCATTGTTTCTAAAAAACGACAAAAAAAATTTTAACTAAAAAAGTAATCTTATTTAATAATATAAAGAGCCAATATCCCCACGTTCATATAATATATTTTGAACTATACCATAAATTTGACAGTTATATGACTATTAGTATATCAAGTTCTGTGTACAACTACTATTTAGTTAGGAAATACATTTTTCATAATGACAATAATAATAATAATATAATAAGCATATTGTTATAATTGTTGAAATATTTTGTCTTTTTTGGAGTTTATTCCCATATAAATGTTAATTTTATAAAACAAATTGCGTATTATCTATTTAAGATTTTTGTAAAACATTGGAATTCACATAATATTTCATTGTATTTTAGTGCATAAAGACCCGTGCTCTGGTTATTAGTATTGCAATCGTTATTTGCTGAGTTAAACTATTAGAAAGCTTGTTTAGTGGTCACATAATATAATATTGGCATTTGCTAGTGAACATAAATAAAACTTTGGTATTAAGCTAAATAGATTGTAATGTTCTTTCATTAAAAAAAAAAACAATACATAACATATTATATTATTAGATTTTTTTAACTATAATATTTTAATGTACCCATCGAATAATCAGGTTTTTATTTCTATAATACTTGTCAAAAATGTAGTAAAAATAAAAATCATAAACAAAAAATATTTAATAATAATATTACGTCATACGCATGCTATATAATTATTATATTGTCTCTACGAGTATAATATTATGACGAGCCGCTTTTATCTGATAACTCGACATCGTAGTTACTTTTATCATCCTCTATATATTTATACTGAGCTGGACAAACGTCCATTAGAGTTTAACAGATACTCAAATATTTAACAGACCCTTAACATCAAACAGTAACCACGATTGGTCCATTAAATTTTAACTAGACGTTAAATTATAAAATTGTTGGACACAACCTGACATTAAACTTTTAAACTTAATTTGTCTACATTATAACATCTTGCAATATGTTTAAATCCACTACCCTGCAGTGTTAATTATTGTCATTTAATTTAATTTTCTTCGTCCTTTTTCTGTTGAAGGTGGGACACCAAAATAAGTGACCTAGTTACGTTCCTTGAAATCTGGCATGTTATATTGTCATAACGTATAACGGAGTACAATCGTTCAAAACGAATTTAAATATATTCAATATTGATAGTTAATATAGGCATGGCTAGGTACATAACACAAATCTGAGAAATTATTATAAGAATATATCCACTGGGTATCTTCTCAGCTTAATTATTATTAGAAGTACCTATAGAGTGTCTATATAACCATCGAAGATTATCTCTAATTGAAATTGAACAAAACTAGTCTGAGCCTAATAACGTTATCGGCGGAAAAAATAGCTGATGAAATAATAATATTTTGTTATTAAATTTACCTGAATCAAACTTTCTGTTCCAACTAATCATTTTTAAACAATAATACTACCATCTGAAACTAATTAATGTAATAAATAATTATTTATATGTAACTTTTTTCTACTGCGAATCAGTAAGTTCATCTTTCTCATTAGACCGTACGTAAAAATGGATATACTTTTTAATTTATTGTAAATTATTCATATAGCTATCCAAGATCGAAAAGCGTAGACATAAGTCAATTATTGATTTTCAAAAAAAAATAATTTTAAATAGTCTAGGAATGATGACGTATACTCTTTGTCCGATCGCATTAGAGTGTTTTCGTGTACAACATACAATATTTGTCAAAATAAGCTTTTAGGTACATCATAAATCTAAAGTTGAACCACATTTAACTATTAATATTGTTTTAAGATTGTCTTATAAACAATAAATCAAAAACGAATTAACAACATCAGTTAAGTTCAAATGCTTCGTACTGATAACATTTAATGTTCACTGTTTTTTACAAAATGTGTTACAACTTGCAATGTATTATAAGTTTTCTAAAAAAAATAGTTTTAAATAATTATTATCTATCTATTGTTTCTATGAAAAATTTATAGGTACATTATCCGCAACTACAATGATAAACAATATTGTTCTTATCAACATTTCCAAACTATTTGTGAAGGTTAATTGCACTCTTGATTTAATTTTTTAAGTAGGTATAAAGTATAAAGAAAAAAAATTATGTAATTGTCATTCTTTAAATTTCAAAACTATCCTTGTCTTAAATTCATGTATACCTATATATTATATTCATACATATCTTGCAAAAACTTGTTTTCAATTTGCATTTAGTGTATAGTAAAAAGTCTTATGAATGATTTATTTTCTCAAATTATAATACATAACGCCAAAAATGTGCAATTACAAAAATAATACAAACATAAATATTTTTTAGATTATTATTTATAAACAAAATGTGTTAATATTAATTTAATCTAAATGAAATTTTCTGAGCTTTCTTATTTATAATGGCATGGGAGATAAAGGTCAAGATATCGTTAATTTATATAGTCGTCACGTTTCATAAACTTGTGTACAAAAAAATTCTCAAATCTCTTATTCGTATACTAAAATAAATGTTTATAGCTTTTTGAAGTTCTAAATAAATAAAAATAAAGAATAAATCTACCGTGTAGAAATTTTTTTTAAATTTAATGATTTAAAAGTGAACATTGAGAATAGTCATAAGTAGGTACTTACTGGATGGGTAGTCACTTTAACTTTTTTATTTCAAAGCAAAACTCCAACTGCAGGATTTTACAAAAGAGTGAAACGATAGATGATAATAATATAATATGATATTATTATATTAATCAAAACTATACAATATAAACTATGTAACCATATAATAGTATAACAGTAAATAATGAGGTAGATAAACAATAAAAAATTAAAGGGCAAAGATCAAACTACCTATATTATATTGGCAGACCTCAGCATTCTGTGCATGGGATGGATGTGAATGAAGGAAATGGAATGAATAGCAGTATACAAAGGAGTATGATTTAAAACATTGTGAGAGAGTGCTTTAAATAGAACTTGAAATAAAAGGTTAGGTGCATCCACAGAATTGTGTATAGATGTATGAATGTACTACGAATAGATATTATTACAGGTAGAAGACAAAGAAGGTATATTTAGATAACGGTAAATATCGGAATAGTTATGGTTCGTTGAAGGTAATTTAAGAATAAAAGCAACATATGATAAAAATGTATGTTGTACAAATTCAAGACGTAACTGATCCTTAGCAAGGTGAGCGTGCCAGACTATAATAAAATACTCGAGTATGGACCGAACAAGAGCAAAATACAACGAACGGAGACAATTAGATGATGAGAAGAACTTATTAAGGATACATTCATATTATGCAAAATTGTTTACAATATGCTTCCCTACTTATATTTTCATATCTATCCATACTTGTCGTTTTGCAGCTTTTCTATAACACTTGTTCATACAGTTATTTCTATCAATTTTGTTAGTATTTTTGGTAAGTTAAATTCTTCAAAAATATATTACCATCTGAGATCCAATTTCGATTTAGCCCTGATTTAACACTCCCTAAAATAATGTTATAGACTTTGAAAATTCTCAAATAAATTTTCTAGTTTAAAACATAAACTTATTTCATAATAGCAGAATATTTTTAGCTGACAAAAATGTACAGTTATATATAATAATATAATAAATAGGTTATCATTTTGCTTATGTAATATTTAATTTACTATAGCAACGCATTTTCTATAATCGTGAATGATCTATAAGTAACCTTGTTTTTCAAAATGTTTAAAAAAAATGTACAACGAGTATAATTTTTTTAATCACTAGCTAAAAAATATCGATTCATAATTATATAGGCACAGTTCTTTGACTCTGTCTTAACTCAAAGAACTAGATATAATAATATGTCATTATACACATGATATTCCTTTACATTTTAATGTTATACTATTATATACTTTTTTGGAATTGTACACCAGGCTGTTTAGGATATCCTTTTTGTGCTTATTACTTATTTCGTTTGTGTAAGGGATATAGTTTTTCCGGACTCTCATGCTTTGTTAAACCAATCAACCCACACGCCAATACAATATTGTTAGTAAAATATTAAATTACGTAAATTACATACGTGTTAACAATACCACCGTCAGTATTAGTAAACTGTTCAAATATCGTTTTGTTCCACTGTTCAAAAAATAAATCCAATTACAAAGCTATAAATTAACTCTTAATAATTTCTCATCGTTGTAATTTGTCAAGATGTACTCTCTAAATTTAAACTTGTGTTTGAAATATAACTTCTGTGTTAAGTAAAGGCTCGCGGAAATCATCAAGTCCGTTTTAATTAAACGAAATTGTTTCATCGTCAATGACCCTGCAAACACCTATGTATCTTTACACCTCACTTGATATTCAATGTCATTAAAAATATTCTTCAATAGCCTCTATAAATCTAAAGCCGGTTATACCTATTAATTAAACTCCAAGCTGGATTAATAATATAGATGCGCCTAAAGTCAGTGTTTTTATTCGTATCCTACTATTTCGTTAAGTGCTACTTAATATTACAATATGACAAATCTTACAATTAAATATGTATCATGTTTTCAAAGTTAATTTTTATGATGTACTATTGTCAACAAATGTGTCAAAACGTATTTAGCTATTACATAATAACAACATATTTAGTGTAATAACTAATAGGTAGTATTAGCATACTATTATATTTTTCTCTTTCATGTACCTTTTGTAACGAATTCGGGTTAAACGTGTTTATAATTGTTTATTATATTTTACGTATGATTATGACTAATCTATTATAATAAATAATTTCATTACTTATATATTTATTACCTATAAAAAAAATATAAACTTTTATAACATATTATTTACTCATTTATATTAGGAACTCTGTTCTTTTTTTTGTGAGAAAACTATTTGGATATGTCTAAAAGTCGATTAGGTTCAATAATAAATTGGTAAATGTATATAATTTTATATCAACTCACTGTTACACTTAAGTTGTAGTTGTATATCTAAGTAATTTTATAGTCGCCGGTACAAGAGCACCAAAGGTATTTCAAGACGTTAAAATGGGTTTTGTTAACATGGACGAGATTGCAGTGCAGTTACTGAGGGATCAATAAAAAAAGGACAGAAAAAGAGGTCGTAATCAACCGAACTGAAGACGTGGTCGTAAAAACGAGGTGACTATTCTCGGCAGTATTATTAGACCGGTTACTGCCTATATACGAGCACGATTTATTGCCATTCGCCTTCACTGCCTTCATTTATGGCAGAGTGAAAATTCATTTTTTTATTTTATCATACTATATTATTTATAACAATACAATGCTTTTCGAGTGTTTACAATTGGTTGGGTGGTGTACTAAAAAAAATAATCAACAGCTATTCATTTAGTTCAACTTATAAGTTGCTATACGTCGTGCCAGATGGACGAATAATATTTTGGTTTGGACAACGGCAATGTTATTCTGAAATACAATCAAAACCTTCGACAATAAATAGCGATATCTAAGGAGAAATTTACATAATAAGTTTTCATTATCAGTAACAAATATTATAGCTTTTTATAAACGTCTTTACTTGTGTAAACTTGGTCCACTGAAATTGAATTTCGATTAGGAGGTACCTATGAAATATTTATTATATTGTATTTCAATATTATATTTTCTGTTGATAATTCGAAATATTTGTTTGAAACAAATAAAATCTATTGACGCGATATAGGTACATGGGTATTTATTTTATTTTCGTCCTTATTTATATTATATTACACGTAGTACCTATACCTATGCATTTTGAGTTATTTACACTAAAATATCACACAATAGAATTGAATTCGTACTATCGTTGACAGCTCCTTCTTGTCTTTCAAAATGATTGAGTGGCCATATAGCTCATCGCGGTTATCGTACGACTTTTGTTGGTTCCTACGTCAAATGTATCCAATGCGTGAGACATATAGATTTCGTCCATCAATCGTCATGGTGAAGACCATTCAAAAAGTAATAACCCCAGCCAAGATATAAAAGCAAGAGAAAAATAATATAGTCATATTTATAAGGTCGAATTTGAAAAAAATAAAAAAAATATCTACAATATACTAGGTAGTTGGTCGGTTTAAGTAGTTTATATTGAAATATAATATCTTGAAACTTAAAATTAAAAAAAAATTAACTTGTCCTCTATTTTAATAGAATTCCTCCTTTAATCTCATATAATTATTAATTTAAAGTACCATAGTTAACTATTAATTTGCCAAAAATATATCCAAGTCCGTTATTTTGAAATATCAAAATCTTAAAAACTTAGTTAAAAACAAATTAATTACGTAATAGGTATACATTTTAATCAACTAATGAAAATATACAAACTCGCACCAAATTATCTACCAACCAAGATAAATCTATGATTTACATACCTAAGCAAATAGTGTGCGAGGATTATCAAAGGATTATGTGAGCATTGGGGAACAAGGACAAATGTACCCATACATAATAAAAAGCTCACAGGATGCTGTTAGTCTACGTTTGTAACTTAAGGCCAAATTTATTTCAATATCCTCCTAAATTCACACCCTGCTTGATCAAACACGTTCAACAATGCTTTTATGAACTTATATTTTAATTTATTTGAGTTTTAACCAAATTTATTCAGAACCGTTTCGAGTGTTGTTTTACATTAAAATGTGTAAGGAGGTAGATATACAGTAAAAAATAACTCAGATGAATTATATTTTTAAAAAGTACATTATACTAAATGTTTATATATTATCATAGAGAATATTAGAGAGAGCAAATGCGTACCTCTCGTTACATTTTATACAAACGACTTGGGGTTTTTGAGTGAATTGTTAAGCCCACCCACTGCAGGTGCGCGTATTATAGAAATTTCAAACTTAAAAAGGCCCCTATAATAGTGATCAAATACAGTCCGTGACGTACATGACAATATTATATAACGTCATTTTTTCACTTAAAATTTGACGACTTAAAAACAACAAAGGACCGTAGTCTGTTAACACCTGCATTTCAACGATTCCATAATATTATATTATTCATATAAATAGGTACCTATACTGACTTTTTTTTACTGGATGCGTGAAACACAATAACGTTTGGCAAAATGAAAAAGAAAAAAAAAATGAAAAAAATACCTCCACGAGTTTTCAATATTATTATTACCTCCGTCGATATTGACTTTCGGTACACGAAGTTACGCGTATATAATAAATTCAGCTATTGCGCGTGGGACATAGCCTGCAAGTTCTATAACCAAATTATTTTACGCCAAAACATCAACGTAGTCTACCGATAGGTTGTATAATAATAATATCGTATAAACCCACCTAATGGTTGAGTCGACGAGCGCAAAGCTTTTATGATGATATGATGATAGTAATAATAATAATAATAATGATAATAATAATAATAATAATACTGATGATACGACTGTGTCTACACAATATTGTTATTATTATATAAACGCGTTACGAGCAACAGTTTGACGAACTTACCCCTCCCCAGCCGTTCGGCAGAAACCCATCGTTCTTAGTCCAATTATCGAGATTGACGTAGAACAATCCGGCGCTCATGAGAAACACCCACGCCGCCAAGTTGATTGCGTTCATCAGATGGTTAAATATCAAACTTTTTTTAACGCCAGCTGCAAGGAGCACCATCATCAACAGAGTGATGCCCGCGGCGAGAATATCCGGTTTTCCTATAACATGATAAAATAAACGTTGTATTAAACTAATAATACATTTTACCGGTATTGTCGCACAAACGTTTTGTGTTTTACAATATTACATTCTGTGTTTGCATAAGTACATTATTGCAAAAAATAAAACAGCCCACGACGTGCGTTACGATAATCACAGATTTCCCATATTGGTACTTGGTGTACTGTATTTGAAAATAATAATATAGAAATTATAATATAAATACTAAATAATCATCGTTTTCTTTGCAGGACACCTGGGTTTCGTACCAAACGTATAAATACGCAACTTCGAATGTCTACTCGGAGGAACGAGGGGAATCCGAAAAAAGTACCAAGTACAGTAAAAACTAAAGTTCAACACAATAAATAGTATTAAAGTGTTCTTTTTATTACCAGAACAATGATTTCTAAACTTTAAATGCGCATATTTTTTAAGTATATTTGGCACGGAATTACGATTAAAAATCTATTACGTTTCACAGTGGAGTGTATAATAATGTTAAAACGATTTTTTGTATATTTGAGTAAATAAAAAAAATGTTGTTTGAGTATCGAGCATAATAAGGCACTGAATTTGCCACTACTAAAGAAAATAAATTAAATAATATTCGTAAAGAAAACACAATGAGTTATCTCGCAATTAATTTTCTTAAACGAGCACGCACGCCCAGAGGGGGGGGGGGGCAGGTGGTGCAAATGCACCACCTGAGAATTTTAATAATTTGGATTTTTCAAATAAATAATAAAATATAAAATTCCTTCTCTGTAAATTTTTAATTTATGCCCATGATTATTCCCAATTTAGTAAATATTAAATACTTATTAGCTATTCTGGCATCTGGCTATTCTGAGATACCACCGTCTGCCGCATTTTAGTACTGTGTACAGTCACGTTTAACCACGCGTCTATTATTAATACATTTATTTTGGTCATTAATAATATTATTATGAATTTCGTTATCTGACATCTATTCTGTGGTACACTATTATTTATATATATATATATATGTGTGTGTTATACATCTAAAATTCTATATAATTTTTATATTTTATAAGAAGTTATAAATAAAATGAGTTATGTTTTAAATATATTTTGTTATACCCATTATTGATGATAAATAATATATGTCATGTAATAAGTGTTGGGGGCCTGGGGGGTGTGGGGGGAAAAGCCCCCCACATCTTATATTGATATTAAAAATATTTTGCACCTAGTGAGCTACATCTCTGCGGGCGTGCCTGTAAACGAGTTTTGGGAGATGAGTGACAATGACGGAGGCACATGAGCCGACTGAGCCTTGAATGAGCCAATAAACCAACAAACAAAGAATATACGACAACACATATTCAAAAACAATGATAAATTTTAAACTTTCAATACACACCGATAATACGAAATGGAAACATTATCCACCGGTTTGCTGAACCAACCTTGCAAAAAATGCACCATTAATTATAATGATGTCAATAACCAACAACAACCCACAATTTCGTACATTGACTACAACAAATGAACAAACTATAATTTCTCATCGTCACTATTATTATTATCTCGTAATTTTTGCCAACATACTTAATTATACCCGTAATATTTGCATATTGTAATTAAATGTATTACTGTTATTAAAAGCTGACTGTTAAAATAAAAATGAAATAATAAAATAATATATTGATATACCTACTTGACAAAAATATGTCATTGTTTTTTTGTTTTTAGTACCCTTAACACCTGCTCGCTATTCAAATTCTATATTTTATATAAACCATAAAATGATATTGATTTGATGGTAATCGTATTGTATGATATTATCACTTTCAGTTATCTGTCGCTCACATATTTTATTTTATTTAACTTTTAACAACATTATTTTTTCGAACAATATAATGTCTGGATGTGATGATATTTTGAGAAAATATGACATATATTAAGTTAAAAGCAACAACTGCCGATATTATATTATTTACACACTTTTTTATTTGTTGGAGGGAGTGCTTATAATATTTTTAGAAATCATTTTTGAAAAACAGTTTTAAATTAGAATACACTTTTAGATCCAAATAATTATATTAATTCATCTAATCGTTAAACTAGTTATAAAAAAAAATAGTGGATACTTAATTGATGCTTATTATAGATACTTATGTATTATTAACTAACTAAGAGAGTTAATGTTTAAGCTCAGAAAGTCCAACACTTTGAATTTAAAATTTAAAAAAAAACCCAATAATAAATTCTCAAAAATAGTTTTCTAATCTTGTTAAACACGCCATTAGAGACTTGAAATACTAAAAGCAACTCTGTTAATGTGTTTTTTTTTCAACAACAACGACGAAAAGTAGAACAAGTAAATTTCAATTACATTGGGTTTAGATTTTCCAATTTATACACCCACATTTGATCCTAGCTACCGAGGCTATACTGTAAAAACAGGGAGGTCAAATTTGTTTCTGTGATGAGTTAAACGACTGAAATCCCGTATAATTTAATCTAAATCTAGCTTAACAAACATTATAGAAATCTGCAATAATTCTATGGAAAAAATCTTGCCAAAATTGCTTAATCAATAGCTAGGTCATGCATTAATGTCGAAATGATTAACCCGTATTCAAACATTTAGTTTAAATCGTGCTCAAGTAAAAAAAAAAATACTTGCACCCCATATTTTATTTTGTGTAACAGTGGTAAAGGTGTTCGACAAAACGCAGCAATAACCGAAATTAATCAAATAAATCCGACACGATAACGATGACGAGTTATCGGCGAAAGCGCTAAAATTTCGTATAGGTACATCTGCAATGATAAACATTTTATAAACATATCTACTGACAAAAATATGTACCGACTGCAAATAAAGTATAACAACAGTCTTGCTTAATTATTTAAGCTTACCAACCGACAAACATTAATCAACCAGGGCCACACATTTATTAATCTTACCCTCGGCGCAAAATTATTTTAACACTCCATCTCAACATCGCAATGATTCTCTTTTATATAATTAATAATTATGCATATATTTTTAATGGCTTTTTTTCTTTTTTTTCAGAGAAATCAACATTTATTTATATATTATTTACTAACTGTGAACCCACGTAAGTAGTATATTATATTTCTCAGTAAAACCAAAAAAGTTACTAATTATAGTGTAGGTACTGCTGAAAAAAAAATTAAGCTTTCCGACGTAAAGACTGTTGATTGAAGAATTTGTAAATAGTTAATTATCATCATTATTAGATACTACTTCTTTGTTAGGGGCAGCCCATGAATTCAAACTTTCTTCTTGGTACTAGATCTTAAATAGATACGTTATCCTGTTCAAAGAAGATGATTATAGCTCAATTGGATGATATTGGTGACGTGTGTACACTGTACAAAGTTGCATCTTCGTCAATATTATTGGATACATTTAAATAAAATTATTTTCTTTTATAAACTTTTATTTGCGAGTATTGTACTGATTTTTTGGTATACTCTTGGTATTAAATACATTTAATGACTTGAAATGACTTCTGAAATATACAATTTTGTTCGAATGATATTCGTAAATCATCTAGAAACTATTTTTGAAGTATTTCCACTACCTCCCAAAATGTTCCACCTAGGAAATTACCCCTATCTGACTCTTTCTACCCTCTTAATGCGGCCCAGTAGCCAACAAACATATTTTGTACATTGTATATAGTTTGTAAGGTGTATGTGGTATTCTATTTGTAACAAATTGTAGGTGACAGCTGTTGTATTCTGGCGATGTTCAAATAATTGAACTTTCCAATGGTTGTTGGAGTGGTTTAAAAATAAATCGTAACAAATCCACTACGAGTAAGACATCAATGACGACGTAAGAATTTCAAAATCTTGATGATATAATACTTAGTTTCATAGAGAATGCTCCTCGAATGTATCACTCAAGTAGTCAGATGGAATGATAATAATAATACAAATATAATTATGTGTCCAAAGAGTGAACAAAATATAATAACTAGAACGTACGCTGTGCTGGAATTATAATTACTCGAGTAGTTAGTTTTTAGATAGGAAAATCAAGAGGTATGTTATAGATTTGGTACATCCGATTCCTAAGGGACGGTGCACTGGATCGGAAAAATATTGTTACGTAACAAACGATTTAAAAATAAACTTTTGTTCCGTTCTCTAACAGTACCTTTTTCGACTCTCATTCGATGGTAATATATGACGTGTTATGATTTAATGAGCAAAAAATGATTTTTTTTTATTCTTGTTTTTAATCCAAAATATGTCAAACGCATGCAGAATGATCGTTGAATGCAGGCATAATATACAGGTCGCATATACCTTTATACTTTGATCTTCTCATAATATAATAGTATTATACACACAACGGTTTAATTTCGTTACATTTAAATATACTAGGCACATTATAATGATTTAATAAACATGTTATTAATTCTAAGTGTTAAAGGGAGTAAACTTTTTGGCTACAGAAATCTCAAACTCTTGAAATGTGGTAAAAATGTAAATGAAATATTTAAAAAAAAAAAATCAAATTCAGAGCATTCTCGCTTTATCGTAATGAAATGTACTCCATAAAATATTATAATGTAATACAAATCGCTGATGTCAGTGTTGGCCATTTTTATGTCTTTTGATATCCACTTATTAACTCCGTTTCCAAGGAGAAAAATACGAGAATTTATAATATTAATATCGTTGGTACCTTTTTAGAGATTAAAACACATTCGTTACTGCTGAGCTAAAAAATAAGCCAGAATTAAAATTCTAGTTTCGTTCTTTTCCAATGAACATAATTTAATTACGAGTTCACGTTTTTTTACGTTCAGAACCTTGTTGTATATCTAAATAATTAAATATAATCTCAGTAGGAAAGAAAAGCCAATGTGGACACGGAAAAACGGACGGTAGTCGTCGTGACGTGTAGTAGGTACAGGCGAGGAGTTTCGGGGGCACCCTCTTCGACGTTCAACGATAGTTTAGTTTTTTAATACAAGTACTAAAAAAATAACGTTTTAAATGTATTATACAATTTTGAAACCAAATTAAAACAAAATATATGTGTGTTTAGTATGGTGATACTCTCTTAAGAAAAACCCTGGTCACACCTGCACTTCTAGTAGTAATATTTCGAAAATCCGTATGTATGTGTTTAATTTTAATTTTGATTTATGTAGTTTAAACATTTAATTTATTTCCTAAAAAATAAAAACAAAACGGTATGTCTTAGCGGAGCGTTAAAAGGTATAAAAAAAGATATAAAAAACTTCTAGTAAATATTTCATTTAAGCTTATGGCGAAAACGTTTCCATCATCATAATCGAATTACCTCAGACTGCAATAATATAATTTAATATTGTACAATATATTATAATAGAGTATTCGATCACGCTACTTTCGGGAATAATTTCATGATCGGCATCTGATGTCCGAACGATGTTTTGATGTTTTTATTTAATAAAATAAACTATGTACATTAAACACAATAATATGTTTCCTATACTCGGTTCGCTGACAGAATATGACTACGATCATGCAGCTGAGTGATGAGATGAGTTGTTATGGCAAGGAACGAGGTGTTTTGGTTTGTGCGCAACCATTATATTCTATCGGCGAATGGACTGTAATAATATACAATCAACAATATGTAGAATCATTGTTCTATAAATGCCAATCGAATAATCACCATCAACATAATAACGAATATTAATTTACATATTAAGTACTTATACATAATATATTTATTATGTTTATTGTATGGAAATTATCATATTATATAAATTATAATATTGAATGTTGCGAGTCAGTTTTGATGAACAACTAATCAGATAGTTTATAGCAACTAATTGTAGTATGTATAAATAACTCTTAATTTTTGAATACCTAATCGTAAATTCTACATATAGTATCGTTTAAAATTATATAATCTCATATAATATTTTATGCCAAAATTACATACTGTTCCTAGTTGTATACAGAAAATAATAATAAATATCTAATAAATAAGTATTATTAATAATTGAAATTTGAATTAAATTATTCTATACAGTTCTACATAAAATTAAACTTCAGTGTGATACACATTTTATACATAGAAACATAAGAAACCTATTAACATACTAAGACATTTAAAAAGCTTTAAAAACGTATTAAATAGATGACGAATTTAAGGGACTAGTAATTTTGTTGATTTATATTCTCAGTTTTCACTTACTTAAAGTTAATTGACTAAAAATTACTTAGACTGCTTTAGTGGAAACTAATTATTCTGTAAATTATTCAAAATAGGTAATTATTATCGATTTAGGTACTCACTTATAAAATTATTTGTCAAGAATACTTAATTATAATATCGACTAGTATATGAACAACTAATAATATAATTTTATAACATTGAATATTATGCCAGAATTTAGAATATTATAGTAAAATAAATAAATAATTTTAAAATTTCGTACGTTCATAACATGTTAATAAATAATAATTAAATTATTCCATAAAATACTATATTATACAAATCTGCTTTTGGTTTAAACATATTATAAGGTATAAATATTTGCATGCACACACATATATATATTATATTTATTTATCTCATCCTCGTGTATACATATATTTATGAGAAATAATTTTTTTTAAAGTTAGAATAAAAAAATCTTATATTCTTTACACGTCAAGGAGGCTACTGCCTCGTGTGCGTTATAATAAAGTTGAGAACAATTGTTCATAAATTTGAATAAAAAACGTGCTGTCGAATATATTTTTACTGTTATATTTCAAGTTTTCCGATTTTATTAAGACTGCAGAACATTTTCAAAATGAGCCATAACGCTGTTATGTATCTGTTATATTTCTTTGCAAGTAAAAAAACTTGTTTATAAAACCAACAGCTAGTTTAGCTGATCTATTCAGGTCGAACGCATTAATACACCTTTTTGATCGGGTATTAAAAACTAGTATAATATTAAAGATTCTGCCAAATGAATGTTTTTCTACTTGTCTATTTACTCATAAATTATTACTTATATTGACATTATTGATATATGTATGTTTCGGTTGGTTTAAACAAAATAAACTCTATGACTTTCACTACTGTGAAAAAAAAATTTTGAATTAGAATTTGTTGAAAAGAAATTGAAAATAAATTACTTTTTTAATCTTTCAGTTGAGGCTAAAAACTTTTTGAAATGATTTTAAATAAACAGCATAAAAAGTTATAGATTTATTCAAACGTTTTACTTTAATATCAGCGAATAATAAATACGTAAATTAAACAACAACGTTTTTTCAAACACAGAAACAACTTTTTTGTATTCAATAGAAACGTGTCGTATCTTGTTCATTTTTCATTCTTGTAATTATAATGAATGTAAAACTAAATTAATGCAGCAATGCTATTTTGGTTAAAATAAAATACAAAACAAATGACACATAGCAGATTAATGGTAAAGATAAAAGATTCAGACCTTCTTGAATGTTATAATTTTATTAAAATATATATGAGACAACAATATTTTTTTGATTTATGGTTGGCAGCTATTGAAAAACGATAAGGCAAACTGAATGGCCATCATACAATTTTAAAATTTACAATTCTGATTAATTTAAATATTGTTACTTTAAAATCCACATCCAATATGAATTATTAATAATTGATATGACGAAAAATATTATATTTTACTGAAATTCAATGAAATTATCAAAACAGTAAATACTTTATGACCAGTTTCATAATTGTCGGTACCTGCAGTGTTTTTTTTTTTGTTGTTGTTAAACACTGTTTTCAAACAAAAAATGGATACAATGAAAAAATATTATACAAAAGTTTTATGTAGGTTTGGAGGTTTGGGTGGATTGAGGTTTTTGGAAGGTATTTGTCTAACATTTATTTTTGTGATTTATATTTTTTTGGTAGTAAATTGTATGCCAACCTGAATATGAAATCTAACAGTGACAAGAGATTGTTATTAGAAAATATAAGTGTACAAATTTATAATTTAATGAACCACGTACATATGTGTTCATTTTTATTCCCTTCAATTTATTATGATTGAAAAAAAGTATCCACTCGTTATTTTTAAATATCTATCTACAGGGAGCTTATTATTATTATTATTATTACAAACATAATAATACTTATTGCATAAATTGAAATTTTAATATTTACCCGGAAATGATTTTTCTTTTTACGTGAGACGAAGAGTCAATATTTTTTTTCTTAGTCTAATTTTAATGTTTGATTTTGAACCATTAAATATATAGTAGTTCTTACTCATTACATAAGTAGTACTATATACACATGATAATATATATGTATACGCTTTTAAACTATGGCCTACTTATCGACATAAAATAATTATTTCTTTCTACAACTTATGATTTATTAACAAAATCCCGTATAGGAAACCACACATTTACTGTCGATGGGCTACAATATATTATTATTTTCTATCTCTCCCTATTTTCACGTAACAACGGGCGTGTTCCAACGATGAAACGGAGTTTCTGTCACCGTTTTTTAATATTTATAATATACACCCTGGATTAAACGAACACGAATCCAACCGCATTGTGATGACGCCCGTGACACGGAAATATTAGCCTCGACGGTTACCCAAGCTTTACAACATCGCCTCGACGCATATTATTATAATATTGTATCATGGTTGTCAATGTGTTGAATATGCGAATAAAAATCGATGGTGACAGATATATAGCAAGCATATACCTACCTACTGATATAACAGTGCATTTATTACTTTCGGAACTTCCGACAAGTTTCCGAAGTGAATGACAAAAAAAAAACTATACAAAAATTCTGTTTCAGCTATAGGTATATTACATTTTTTTCTATACTTGGGTAAAAATAATAATACCGCAATTCACGAGGATATAGTAGGTAGTAGTAAACTTTCCTTTAAATTCGGATTTAGAACTCTTATATTCTCCGAATACAAAATTCGGCAGTTCTTTCTTTTAAAATATGATACGTTAATAACAGAACTGTATATATAACGCTATATTCCGAAATGGTACCTATATAAACACCCAACACCCACACAGTTTAAATATTATCCATACTTAACATTATCATTTATGTATCAACTGTTACCTACATAGTACATACTACATAGTCACAATCGAATCGATCCCCTCAAGCTTAATTATACGTAATATACTCGAATTACATCCGCAACGGATGAATATTAATACATCATATTATAATACTAATATTAATAAATCAAAACAAAATAGGTATATACTAATATAAATCAATAGGTATTTAAAGGTTAACATTTTGCATTATCAGTCAAAAATACTTTTAAAAATATTTATAAATACATTTTATAAAACCAATATAATTTTGTTTTTTAAGATTATTTTATGGCTTTTTAAGGTGTAACCAATTAATATTATAAAATACATCGATATACATACATCGATAATTATGTGGATGCAATTTGAAAATTTGTTCGTATAACACATGTCATAAAGTATTTTTGAATTACCACAAACGTCCAGAGTTAAAAAAACAAACCTACTTTCCTAAATTTATGATGCAATTCGTGTGTGTACAGGACTACATGACGTGTAAAAATGCATTATTAAAACATAATGTTCCACACAATTATAACATCGTATTAACTTTTACAACATTTAAAAGTGTCAAGTAGTTAATATTGTATTGCAACAATATGAATAGTTTTCTAAAAATTTGTTTTATTAATATTAAAATGAAAAACATAAATACATGTTATTCTCATAGGTGCAATAACAACAGATTTAAACCACCTGCAGAAGATTAAATGCATTCACTGTACTTTATATAAGTAACACTAGTTACTAGATAATTTGAATAAAACCCCCAGAGGTGTACGGTTCACCCAGAATTCGAATATGTTAGCTAATATAGGTAAACGTTTGAAAACCACATTTTAAACAAGCGATTGTGGAATTAAAGGTTCAATGGAAAATTACTCTTCAAAAATATATCCAATAATGACTCCTAAATGTTCTTGACACTCAATATTAAAATTCTATGTTGAAACTTCAGCCCTAGCCTCATCAAATGCATAAAATATAAATGGGTTAAACAGTGCAGGAAATACTAATTTTGTCACTTGGCAATTTGGCATATAATAAACTCGGCAACGATCGCTGGTTTTTTTGCTTGTAACGATTGGCCATACTTTATTTTTCTCTCATACCTTTGAAGTTTAAACTTTCGTTAAATTCCTCTCTGCCCACTACAAAAGTCCATAAACTGAGTTTTCCACTATTTCCTTTTCAACTGCCCACATTTTCACTACAACCACCCTACATGTTTTCTTTCATAAGTCCTCAAATACCCCCTTCAATATTCAACATAGTTGTACCCCTCAACACTATTACCCCTAAATATTTTATCATTCATCAAAATATAACTTGTCAATACTAAATACTAATACACTCTTGCAGTTTTGGTTGATTACCAACCCGCCTAATAACCATGACTGTTCCACAAAGATTAAATAAAAAAAAAACAGGGATAACCAAAAAAAAAAAATTATTATGAAGTAATTTTAATTAAAAATAATACTGACTTTAAACATTGAGATATGACTAAAATATAAACAATATATACAATCGTCAAAACCTGAGGTACCTGTATAATATTATATAATGTACTCACCGAGGAACCCTACGTAATTCTGAACGGACGTACTAATGGCACCGTTAGTGAGCGAGTCCAAGCTCGCACTCAGGGCACACGCGCATGCCGATGTCCCTATGAGATACTCAAGCACCATGTTCCAGCCAATCAGAAACGCTATAAATTCACCGACAGTGACGTAACTGTACATATACGCTGAACCGGAAGTATTTGGTACTCGGACTCCGAATTCGGCGTAACACGCACCTGTATAACAAAATACAATGATTAGGTATTTTTATTTTATTTTTTTTTACAGAATTTCAATATGAATTATTGTGTCCCGGCAAAGTAAGATCTAGTAATAAGTACATTAATTATAACTCAAACTCCTCATATTATAAAGGGTTTTGGGTAACAATTGAAATCGAAGAGTGATGGAACGCAAGTTGAGATGTATACATGATTGTCCAACAAACGCCGACTTTTGTTTGAATTTGGTTCCTTTTACAAATTGTTACTACGATAAAAAATTACTGTATTGAAAAAATCAGCATACGAATTTAATATAATGTTATTTAAACTGGTATATCTGATCGTTTCACAACGATTCGATTCGAAGACGATTTAAACGGATAATCCGGATTCGAGGATATAGAAATCGACAATCTGGATTCTAGGGTTGAAACTGCGGCCATCCGGAACATTGCAAAAAGCTAGCTGATACTTCTTTACATATACACTGAACATATACTATATAATATATACTGGTTTATCCGTTTATTGATCAAAAATAAAATAAAAAATTAACAGATTGTGAAAATAAAAAATGATGTTAGAACATAAAATACGTCTATACTTGAGCTACTAATAAAATTCGGACTGTTGGTTTCAACTGACAAATTCAATTTGTGTTTTACAATGTCATCGAACAATGTATGTTTGAGATTTCAAATCAGAGATATATAAAAATACTAAATAGACGATATCGGTAGTATTAATATCACTAATAAAATGGCCACTATTCCTTATTTAAGAGGTGAATGTTTAGATTGTATAGTGTTGATAAGGAACAATGTTATGATATTAACCATATTATGATTTATGGAGGATAATATCAAATATATCATATGAACGTATAAGTCTTGAATCAACAGTTATTATTTTGTAATGTACGATTTTTCATATTTTCATATTTTATTTAAACTTAATTGGATAATTTATTATTATTTTGTACAACTTTCTACATTGAAATACGAGATGGTTAACTCTGGTTCCACTTACGGATACTTTATTAAAAATTAAAAAATATATATATAAATTAGTGTTGTAACTTGAAAATTTGAAATAAATTGAATATCTATTTAGCTGTCGAATTTTTTTATAGTATCTTAATATCACTTGTCATATCAGTTTAATTTGAAATCGGTCACTTCTTAGATAACGAATTCCATTGATATTTTTATTGGAAATAATATTTTATAAGTATAGGACATAGAAATATGATATCTAGTATTTTTATACATCTCAATAGTTTCAAATTAATAATAAGGTGAAATAATATATTAATACTAAAATATTAAACTCCACCTATGAACAACAGACGGGTAGAGTTTAAATATTCATCATTTGTTTTTATTATTAAAAGTTTTTTTTATTTAGAATTTAATAAAAAATATATAATGTTAATAATAACTAGAACGCGTAATATATATTTATTTTTGTTTGAATTATCACATTTTTTAAAAATTCAATGCTTATTTAGTTTTGTAATATTATGAAATATGTTTCAAATTAAACTCAATGTAGAATACTATAGTATGGAAAATGAAACAAACTGATTTCTGGAAATTCTTTAGTATAAAAAACGAGCATGTGGATCGGAAAAGGTAATTTTTATTTATTTTTTACGTATACTACCACTGAAACGATCTATCTAAACTCAACGGATCAAAACCGTCAACTTGATCTATAGACAAATCCAAATAGCCTATTTAAATAGAACTGACGCAACCCGTAAACTGATTTTGAATGGATTATAGTCGTCAATCTGGTATGTACGGATTAAAACCATTGATTTTACTGGAACGAATAAATAGACAATTTCAATCAGATTACAAACTTACCACGTGGACATCGCTAGTAAATTAATATTAAGGAACGTGTAATCCGATTGATTCCTACATGAATTCAAGCGTGGAACAAAACTATAACGTTGATTAGTAGTCTAAGTCGCGTGCGCTTGAACGGTGAAAAATACTCGAGAGAATGAGTTGTAACTTTCAGATTTCATTTTAGTTTTAAAACAGAAATTATATAGTGAGTAACCTGACATGGGTCAAAATAATTTATTAATACTGCTATATTATTTTCTATAGGTAAATCTGTAAAGTATATTGTTCCAGAAATGTGATGATGTTTTTTTTAAAATTATTTTAATATAATATGAACCACTTCACTGATTAAAATTTAGCAGCAACAGGATAAATTATATTGTATACAAATCGAATTATTAATTGTATTCTCTTACCCGAAAACAGTGACGCTACGGCGGCTATAATAAACGAGAGGATGACCGCGGGGCCGGCAAACCTCCTAGCAACCAGTCCGGTGACCACATACATGCCTGTCCCCAGACAAGAGCCGACACCCAAAGAGGTCAAGTCAATGGTGTTCAGACATTTCTGTAAACAAAAAACATAATATATAAAATTAGAGTGGATCTCATTCGTGATATATGCTTAATTGTTTAAAAATTCTACTGGTAGAAATAATTGTATTTAAGTAGGTACATTATTTGCTGACCGTTATGAACCATAAATGGAATAGTAGTATAATATTATATTGTTAATTATTGTATTATAATATTCCATGTATATACAAATATGATGTAGGATGAATAATAAATAATATTATGTTATGCGTGACCTCTGAGAAATAATTTATTTTTAATTTTACAATACGAAATTATACGTACATCATATTATATTATATTATTATATTTCAATAAAATACAACTTGAATATTCATTCAAGGCGATGGTAATTTTTGAAAAGTAAAAATCGTTCCGAAATGGGTTTTTGTTTAATTAGAGACGTCACGATTTTAAGAGAAAAACTCGTGTTATAAACTGTT
Source organism: Myzus persicae (assembly GCF_001856785.1). Classification (NCBI taxonomy): domain Eukaryota; kingdom Metazoa; phylum Arthropoda; class Insecta; order Hemiptera; family Aphididae; genus Myzus; species Myzus persicae. The sequence continues at coordinate 179,967 of NW_019101113.1, forward strand.
TACTTCCGACGCCGGACGACGATATTGATTTTTGAGTGTCGCGGCACGTCGTGTAGGCAATTCCGCTACACGGATGTCTATAGAAGTTCGCTACACGCGGAATATCGTGAAAAATTAAAATATATTAAATGTAGTGTGGATCAAACGGCTCTCTCGCCTTCATCAGTCTGTGCGAATACCCTATTGTATTTACTATGATAAAATTACATTTTTTTTTTCAAAAATTCAATGTCGAATTTAAACCGTAATGCTCTCGGTTTTTATTTTCGCGGACGCTTTTATAATAATAAGCTATCATGATATTTTCTCAAAAATGAATAAATATTTGGATTCAACTTGAATTTTGTCAGTTTTGTGTATAATGCATGTCAAGCCGTGGTGTGTATAATATATAATCATTATGGTGTGCGTTTTAAATTTCGACAAACATCATACGCCATGACCATTATTTGTAAATACAAAAATAAAATGATACATAAATACATATTTGCAAAGAGCATCGTTATGCCAATGCCATTGCCATTTGACCGGCTGATGCGAGTGCGTAACTCGATATGACTAATACTTTTGTACAGTTAGGTGTGATCGATTCCATCGTAAAAACATAAAAAAATAGATACATGTACATTTGATTCGTATATTTTTTTAGCGTTTAGTGTAATTTGATAAGTTAGTAGGAGGTGCCTTATATTATACCTATGTATTATTTAATATTATTCTCAAATTTTTTTTGCTCTTGAAAATAACTTTTTGTTTGATAGGAGTGATCGACGACTAAATACAATTGGTAATAAGAACGGCGTTGTTGATTGTGTGAAAGAAAAAATTGGTTAGTAGTTGTCAAGATCGACGACGTGAAAGATTGACACTTCGTAGATGGTTATACATATAACGTCTGATTAAAACGTCTACAAGATAACTAAAGCACAAAAACAAGTCTGCAAAAAAGTATTTTATGCATTAAAAAAAATATTTCAAGTACTTAGTTTTTTACACTAATCGTTTTTATAATTTTAACTATTTTCATTATTTTTATTTTACTTTACACTTTACGAGGCAACAAAATTACAATAACAATCGAGAATAATTATAATGCATATATTAAAATATATTAGTTTAGCTTAAGTTTAAGTACTAAAACATAATAACATGGACATAATATTATGATCAATCAGTTTGAAAACTATCATTTTAAAAGATTTACGAAGCATATATGGCTAAATCAACATTATGACATATTGAATAACATAACAAATGCATTATCGAGAAAAATTAATCAGTAGGTAAATATTTTTTTATAGAAAAGTACAAAAAATGAATTTAAATATAATCATGAGTACAAATCCCAATCTTACTTTTAATAAATTAGTAAGTACTTACGTTCAATATGGTAATTTAAAAGATCATATTCAAATAAGACATCAGATAACTTATGTATATGTCTGCACATAATGGCTGAATATTATAAAAATGGGTCTTTGGAAATAGACGTACTTTATTTATTGTATAATTATTATAGCTGGCTGTTAGACCATTTACTATGATTTTATGGCAACCACATATATGAAATAAAACAATTATTTTTCCCCGTGTCTAATAAATAATTTTTAAAAAAACAATATACCCAACAGAAATATATTATAATTCATAAAAATACAACTGTAGCAATAAATGCTAACCACCAATATATGACTCCTTAAATATTATAATATTCAGATAATCTCTGGGAGATATGGCATATATTTAAATGTAATTATTTAAGTGTACAATTCTGTAGATACATCCTATATAGTTGAAAAATGAGGTATGATATGATTATTGAAAGGAAAAGAAAAAATTTATAATTTATCTACATCATGCTATTTGTTGACTGAAAATTGATTTTTTATGGAGTAAAATAATATCTAAAACATTCTATTTGCAATATCGCCATGGCAATCTGACAAGTGTAAGTCGTTTAAGTGATAGTTAAACATGTGTCTTATGAAAATGTCAATCATTCACTTGGTATGCGATATTTAAACACTGCAGGATACCAATACACGATGATATATTATTTAGGTATCTACATATTGCAAATCTCAATGATATTGTTCGAATAAAATTTGTAATTCGTTTTAAAAAGTTGGTGGAATGTATGCAAACAAAATAAAGTAAATAAAAAAGTGAACTAAGAAAGAATTACAATCTAACTGAAATTTGAGGATTTTCGATATGTAGGCTTTATTTTATTTATTTTATTTTACTATGCTTAAAATGCATGGATGTGTAGTATTATATTTGTTAATTTTAAAACGATTACATTTCAGATAAACATGTTCAAAAAAATTTGAAAATCAGTCGTACTTACTACTTACTAATGGACACATTTACTGGAAATAAAATATTTATTTAATATTGGCGGGTACTAATTTTCCGTTTTGTGTTTGGGTGTATAAACATAAAAAAAAGATAGTCTGCATTTAATTGCTTCTGTTTGGAGTGATAGAAATATTGGTTTTAAAATAGTGTTTTTTTATTTTTGTAAAAATTGTTGTCAGTTAAATATAGCTTTTCAATGCTGCACTTCTATAGCTTTTAATGAAATCAATTTGGTAACTTTGTCACCAATCTAAAAATGAAAATTCTAAATATTTTGTAGCAACATTATTGTACACATCATTCATTTTTATAATTTTAAAGAGGAAAAATGCATGCTGTTAAATTTTTAAATTGAATAACATTATAGGGGTAGGTATATTATGCAATCGACATTGTATAAGACCTTCAAATTTATCATAATTTAATAATAAGATATTTTTTTAAAAGTAGTAGCCACTAAATATAATTTTTATAGGTGTTTAAATTAAGTCAATTTTCTTTTAATTTGATTAAAAAACAGATAACGGCATTATGATTAAATTTTATTACTATATGATTTTGTATTGAGATAAAATCTGTTTTGTTTTTTTAATACTTGGAATTATCGTACAAGTATAGCCCAACATAAAATGCAAAAATACCACAACAATTAAACTAAAAGTTGTTACGATTTTTAATATTAAGAATAGAATATGATACAATATACTATTATATTAAAAGTCTACAAAATTGCATGAAAATAATATTACTATGAGTAAATCAAGAATGTTTGGTTATAAATTTAATTAATCTGTCCGACGCAGTTAGAAACTTAACATAATACACACAGCTAAACCACTAGTATTAAAATATATTGTGTTATATTATTTATACTGGCTGGATCATAGCTGTTTAATTATACAAGCATATTATAGTCCTCAAAGTTTCTTAAAATCTAAAATATGTCTTATAATGTTATATTTTATTACAATATGTAATTTACTTATTTAATTAAACGAAAGAATAATTTTCATAAAAGCATGGATAAGCAAATAAATTATTAAAATGGAAATAAAGTTAATTGTCATTGAACAATTATTTAACTATGTCATTATAACTATAACCATACTATTATGGCAGCCTTACATAATTTATAAACTAAATCGTTCAAAGGAAAACAATTTATAATGTAGTTACCAAGTTATGCTTATTTTTTCTTTTGAAGAATTTTTCTTATTTGTAAGTAATTGTAAACATATATTTATGTAAAATGCATATTCGTCGTATATTATCAATTGGAAATTAGATTTTATCATTTTAAGTTTTTAATTTTTATTCTAGAGATTTATCAACATCTTTATGGTGTACAATCATGAATTAAGGTGAAAATGTAACAAGTAACAATTAATGAAAGTGAAAATACTAGATAGTAATATAAAATATTATTTATAGGTTTGAACGTCTAATAATATTACAATAACGAGCAACTGTGTTTATAAACATTTTTTAATAAAATGTTACTAATTTTATTTACCAAGCTTTTATTTACCACACTCTTTTTGTGGTTATTATTTAACGTCATGTGATGTGGCTAAAACAATTTGGTGGTTCAATGATTTTATAAACGACACAGTCATCAGAAAAAATATCAACGTATAAAAAAACTAACTATGCAGCCATATTATACAGATAGCTTTATAATATAGTATACACCATACAATGTATATAATATCTGTAGATGAACAATATCAGACTCGTTTTTTATTTTTTACTATTGTTTTACATAATATATATTGTGTTATATAATGTTATGTACTCGAAATAATATCTTATACTTTGGAAAAATAATTTAAATTAGACCATACTATTAAAAAAAGTAAATATTATGATAAATTGGAAGTAATGATTAAAATGAAACCGTCTTTAAAGCAGAAAATGCATACAGTTACGGACAAAATGTCATGTAATGAATTTTTATCAATACGTCCAGTATAATATTAGATAAAACATAGGTAGGTACTATGTAATTTGATATGGAACAAGGTAATACGTATTGTGTCTTACAGTTCTTCTCGGAACAATAAACTATAAAAATAATTCATATAATATTGATCAATAATTATGTAAAATATTGATTTTCAATAGAAACTGGTACTTTTAACAATAATATTATGCTTTACGCGGGTTAAAAATTATTTGTTTGTTTTGTTTTGAGCCTAAAATAAGTATATTATAAAACCGCAGAGGTTTGACGTGTAATCGTGTACATAATTACTCATAACCTCGGAATGTTACTCAATCGTGGCCACAAAATAACATTGTTACACGTCATTATAGTGATATAATTAGTAATTACTATCATACGTGGTTAAAATGATTTAACCATATTATAATATACGTATTAATATATTTTTTGTAACTTTCCCTGTCCCTTATAAGGTGTAAAAAAAATTTAAGACGAATCGTATAGGTACTATGTTATATTGTATTTACTATTATTGGGACAAATGATGGACAATTTTCGGGATGAAAAAAACATAGATCACAAATAAATATTTTGGTATTGCTATCGTCGGTCGTGGCATATTACGATAGCTCTATCTGTTTTTATTTGATTGTTTCGAGCAAGAGCGGTCGATACGGATATTATCTCGACAGATAACAGATTGAAATTTATGAATTAAGCAGTAAAATATACGAAAAGGCCGAGTAAATATCTGAAAACCATGTCCCGTGGTTTTCCGGCGATCAAGCAGCCAATCTGGCGCCCTACGGAATTCTAGTCATCAAGGGGTCACATCGTCATCAAATACGTGAAAAATGTCGTTTCGCCATAGCAAACATTTCAACAGTTGTCGCGTTAACTGAAGGTGACGGACGGCGATTTGTCACGGTGTGTAACCTCCCGCGTAATTGGGTCGTTGCTCTTCACTCCAACTTTCATACAGAGTATATATATATTATTATTATATTATTATATTTCCACTTATTTCGCCATATTTCTTCCCCTTTTTTTTAATTTTTTTTATTTCCGCGGACACGATGCTATGGGGATTTTATTGCACACACGTGCACCTATATCCAGAGGGAAGTAGGTACACACCTACATGCACAAACACGCACGTGTATACTACCGCGATCCGGAGTAGGTAAGCTGGTGCGTTGCAGGGCTGCAACGTTATAATATCTTGGCCGCAATATATGTTAATGTTTTCGCTCTACGATTCTCCCTTTCAACAAACCGGCCTTCTCGCCCTCGCCACCCCACACACCAACCATCACCAACCACCCACTCGCTGGCGAGTATACCGCATACCCTACTCACGAGGTTGGTGCCTAATCAATATTTTACCGCGTATGTATACGTATGGTAGGTAAACGCCACATACGATCACCTGGTACACACATCATGTGTATATTACGCCGTGAGCACCGGACTTATACTACATCGTTGCTACCTCATCACTTCGCCCCTTTGTGTCGGCCGAGAGCGGACTGTAAATAAATGCGCAGAAAGAGGCAAGTAAATTAGATAGAGAGATACGCACAACAAGAGCGACAGAGTGAACCGCCCGCGCGTTTAACTACGTATATCCTCAAACCATTCCTCGCATACCTATACCTATTTTAAGCTATCTCAAAAGGCAGGCGAATAACATTGCGCGTAGTATAGCTTCGATTCGCCGTCAAAGGAGATTCGATATGGGTTCGCTTGAAGTTGAAACGCATAACGTACTACTCGCCTAAAGTTGTTCTCGTTTGAGTATTTTAAATCATCACATTATAATATGATACGTTATTCTAAACCGGCGATCGGGAGTTTTTTTTTAATCAAGTACATAGCGCAGTAATGGGAAATAAACTGCACTTATATGATTTTTGCGATTTACTTTTATATCATCTGTACAACCATAATTATTTCAATCAAATCATGTTTGGATGTCACTTGTTTGATATTTTTCACATTAGTTCTCGATATTCTCCGAGAAAGTATTACATTTACCGAAAAAAGTGAGCATATTCAAATAAAACAGTCAATTATTGATAAACCTGTTCAACTATAATATGTAGATCAGCTCAGATTATTTGGTTTTAATTAAAATAATATTAAAAGTTTTCAATTTTTAGAATCCTTATATTTTGACAGAATATTATTTAATTCATCCTGAGTGTTTTACCAGCAGGTCTATTTGTAGATGCAGAATATAATTTTTTGGCGGGTTCTCCTGATGGATTAGTGGGAGATAAGGATATAGTGGAAATTAAATGTCCGCATAGTATTAAAGACATGACCCTCAAAGAAGGATTATTAGCTAATAAAATAAAATTTCTCATAAATGACCAAGATGGAAACATGAAATTGAAAAAAAATGATAATTATTACTATCAAGTGCAGGGTCAACTTAGGGTAGCAAATAAAAGTTCATGTTATTTTATAGTATGGACCCCGAAAGGTAAAATTTTGTAATTTGTATTTAATATTTACAAATAATTAAAAACATAAATAACTGTTGTATAATAAGTCGAAATATTACTCTTTTTGCAGATATTTTTGTTGAAAAAATAGAACGTGATACTGAGTTTTGGAAAAATAAAATGGAAACTCAACTTGTTGATTTTTATAAAAACCATTTGTTGAAAGAAATAGTGAACTCTGATATACTACGTTAAAAACACTTAACGTACTTACGATAAATTATTATAATTATTTTTTAGCTATATTAGAATATTATTTTACTTTTATAAATTATATAATATGTATACTGCATCGACCCGAGTTTTATAATAATATAAATACATATATATCAAATTATATATTTCATTGATTGTATGTATATGTAATTTTTATTTTAAAATTATACGTACGAAATAATACCCAATCAATACACATTTTTTAAATAATAATATATGGAAGTTCTAATAAGCGGTGATCACGGCAGAAAACGAATCCGAATAGGCCCGACCTATGCGCTGACAATAATAACAATAATATTTAATCAATTCTGTTGTAATAAATAATAATAATAAGTTATTTTTATACGTGGTACATGTTCTGGTGTTCGGTGAATTCTGAGTAGAGCGGGAGTACATGGGCAACGCGCACGCACTCGCAGGTACATGTCACTATCGAACAAATAAGGAAATATTTAGTAGTCCGTTTCGGGCGTTTCAGCGGACAAAAATGACTTAACAGGAATATGGATAACTCGTTGACAACTGAATATTTTCGGATAATTTTTTTTTTAAATGATTTACAACAATATTCTACAGCCCGCATCGAACTCAGATTTTCTATTTTATTTTAAATAATAGTAGAAAATAATTTATAAAAAAAGCTAAAAATTGTATATTTTTTAAAGACTTATAATTAAGTTCAAGATTAAAATATCAAAAAAAGAAGTTCGATGCGGGCTGTAAAATATTTCCCTCTATCAATGAAAAAAAAAATGATCAAATTTGGTTAATTCTACAGGGCAGGATCATTATTCCCGTTAAACGTGTTTTTGAGGACAAAATCACATTGGCACCGGGCGCCTTAANAACATTTTGTTTTATCCAACTAATAATTTTTTTAAAACAAATAGTTTATTAGAGTTATACAATGCCTAATCCAAACTTTTATTAAAAAACTTGACTTTAGATGTTTATTTTGTTTTTTATATAAATTGATTATAACATTTGATTTTATAGGTAATTATATTTTGAAGATTTTATTTTTTATTATTATAGCTTCTAGTATGAAAACCATAATACCTCTAAAATTATATATTTCTGAAGATTTAGGAATTCGATTAGGAGAAATTAAATCTTTTTTGTGCACGCATGACAATCGAGGGTGATAAATTAAATATTATATTCATAACTGAATAATTGTTCGTTTTTATGTTTAATGTTTCTATTGTTCTGATAGTGTGTGTGCCCTTTTCAGATTTAAAAACAAATATAAAAAAGCTCCTATCAATATTGGTTGTAAATAAATTGAATGTTAAATTTTTAAAAGTCCCTCGTCAAATTAGTTGAATCGCCTCAATAATAAACAACTGCGAATTCAATAGAAAAGTTTTGAAATAAAAAAAAATGACGCCAATTAATGTTATCGTACGAAACCGTGCCCTTTCATATGGAACAACGTTAAATCTGGAATCAAACCACTCACGAATATATAGTCAAACTTTATAAACGAAGTTTTCGAGTTAAGTCCATTGAACAATATATCGACATCGCTTTCACCTGTCGTGAATAAATGTAGTACTATTTTTCGTACGATATTAACTTCTATCAACCAAAATGACAGTAGTAATGTAATTCACCTCTAAAAGTTTCTTAAGTCATAAATATATTTCATCTTACGAAAACACAAAATATCATAGATTTGATTGACTATACTGACATCTGACATTAAGATGTAAAATCATTGAATTTAACTATTTATCTCAATTTTCGCCGGCCACACGGAGTAATTAATAATAATTGTTAAGTCCAATCCCTAAAATATTTTTACTCAAAACAATGTATTGTTGAATAAGACAAATTCAACTTAAATGTACCTATATTTATCACAACCCTATAATAGAAACTTTGACAATATTGATATTCAATACTGAAATGAATAATCGGTACATCGATAGTGGTCCGTAAACGATTCGCAATCTTATAATAGGTACAGTGAAATGTTGTATACTAACACCGTCTTATATAATAGTATTATTGTAATCTGATAAGGATCATGAAAATAATTTTTAAGAATCGTACTTTTAATTTCGTTTGATGGTGTGGATCAAATCGTCCTGTTGGGCTCGATTCACCCTGGAGGTCATCTAAGTCTTTTGTTCTGACCATGCGTGTGATCAGAGCTAAGCCATCTCTCCGGAAGTCGGTTGGCAATTTAGGCAAAGACATGATGATCTTCTTATAGCGGCTAATTCGTTATCTGAAACTCTAAAAACGAATAAATATCAAAAATAATAGTATTTTTTATAATGTATTTAACAGGATGGATATGTAGATATATTTTAAGAAAAACGTATTATAACACAGTGAGGTGCTAAATTTATTTAAATAAACTATAAAGTAACATGTAAACAAATATTTAATTTTTTTTTTAATCCATCTAAAGCCCGGCAACTACTATAAAAATCCCGGGTGGTCACCCATCCGGGAGATAGCAACGGTGGCTAGTATGTACACTCATAGCGCGTACACAACTGCATGAGTGTAGACACCACGCCACACAACCCAACAAATATTTAAATTGTTTTATTTCCAGTTCAGTAAACTTTTTTTATTATAATCATTTTTCAAAATGTGATATTAATAATTTGTTTCTCAAATGTTTTACAATAAAAATAGAGATATGATACAGTGACAATGGGTGCAAGTAATTCTTTTCGTTTCGTCCAAGTTATCGCAAAACAAAAGTTTATGTTTTTAATCTTTAAGTTCATTTGTTAAATGTATGCCGATAACAAATAATTTAGCACTCAATATTGTTACGGAATAAAATAATTTCAGCATTAAATAAATCGAATATTGAATTTGAATAATAGAATTGAAATAACATAAATAATACAAAATACAATTTATTATAAAAAATATTTTACGAAAAAACACAATCAATCGGTTTAAGAATCAACAAATAACTTTGGGTATCATTTAATTTATTCTTCCAGCATTTTAAAAATGGTTTGTGTATTTTTTGTAAAATTACAATTACCAAAAATAATGTCTGCTTAACAATTACTCTTAAAGATTAAGATGAACTAAATATTAGTTAATTACTAGTTATTTAAAAACTGTTTTTAGATCATACATTTTTATTCCATAATACCTAAAAAAAACTTTGCTTTAAATTTATTTTAACAACAATGTTAAATCATTTGGAATAATTTTTAAAAAATAATTTATAAAGACTTTGATCTAGAAATCTGAAATTAGAGGGGGCTACATTTTCTTTCAAAAATATGACACTTCTAACTTTAGGACATATTAATGTATTGTGTAATATATTTTAAAAATCGTGACAATAACAAAAACAAAATTGGTTAAAGAGTTGTATTTTAACTCATCAATGTTTTTTCTTGGAAATCTATTGATTACTAATTCATTAAGTGATTCGAAACGGAGAGGAGAGTTAAAGCCCTTTAACCCCCCCCCCTCCCTCACCACTGAAATCGTAACCGCTCTTGAACACTGCGGGGACTGATTTTGTATTAATCTTGGACCATACTATTTATTTTAATCGGACTGAAATGTCTTTTTGGCACAATTGCCACACTTTAAATTGGATAAAAATATTTTCATTTAACAATCATTTTATAATAACCTACGATGGAAAGCTACCCGCTTTTTACCACTGAATCACAGAGGTAGGTAGTTGGTATACTTAAATACAAATATAACAAATATTTACATTTTTGTTCATCCTCGACAAACATAAAGTAGAGGATTTAAAACCATTGCAAAAAAATGAACACAAATGGAAATTCTCATTCATAAGTTTAAGGGGTGTCGGAAAAATAATAACACACAATATTATATTTCTAAATATATATACACAATTTAAGCATGTCTTGGTTTTTCTGACGTCACACCGTTCATTGATCCGACTCCGAGCGCAGACTGGGCGCGACGTAAATAATCATAAAAAAAACAACGACCGTATCACCTCAACCCACTAATTCATTATTAAACACCGTAGAACGGTTACGAAAATAATTTTAATTCTAAACTACTCAGAGTTTTAAAATATATTATGTACACATGCGTTGTATAGAAGGGCATTAAAACGACCGAAAAGTATTTTTTTCTTGTGACAATTTCAACTATGCATTATTTAAAGTTTTTAATTTGGATTTTCCTGCTGTTTAATAATTACGACACAGACGTTGATAAATCATATTTTGTATTTGTATGGTAGTGCGCATTTTAGATAACCAAAGTTAAATGTGTATACGAATAGGTACTCTAAAAAATAAGCACCTACCTACCTATATGATATTGTTCGAATTCTTTAAAGAATTATTAGGACTGTAACATTTTGAGGAGTATAGTATAACCGAACAAATTTTAAAATCTTTAAATAATCACTTATTACTTATTAGTTATTACTTATTAGAATACATATTATTAACACTGAAACAACTTATTATTATGTAATTCGACTTTAATAGTAAGTTATTTTCGTACATATCTGCTCAATTCATTACAACACAATGTTGTGCAATACATACACAATTGGTTCAACATGATGAAAAGATCTCACGATTAATACGAATAAATGTCTACTTATATCAATGTCGACTGTTGTTTATATAATGGACTGATAACTATACAAACATACTGTATACTCGGTAATGATCATTTTGCCCAAATGTTCATACTAAATCAGAATTTGTTTCATAAATCAAGAAGCAGAAGAAATAACCGCTAAAAACTTTTAAATTACTTTTTTTACTACACTTATCTCTATCGCTCATTTTCCGAAAGCTTAGTCATTTTCTTTTGTTGTTAATTCATACCATTTATTCAAAACTAAAATGGTGGCGTTCGTGTTTAATTCATGAATATTACTGCTACCTATATATAGTTTAAGTCAAGCATTACAATATAGCCAGACAGACAGAGCCACAGAAGGATAAATTGTTGTCACCTAATTGTTAATATTGAATAGAGATCTAAACTAAAACAAATATCTGTGTAATTCAGATATCTTATCATTTTTTAGAATTCTATAAATAGTTATACTAAAGGATACGCGTGAGTTGATTGATTTTGAGACATAGATTTAAATTAAATAACGATTGATTAGATACTTCGAATACTATACATATCATTGTGCAGCAATCAACTTGTATTTTTGGCTGTTGAATTTGAAACGTATACACAATTTCACTATACTCACTACCCACTCGTATTTTAATTAGAATCACAAGTACTAAGGGATTTTATCTTAAAAATAGCGTTTGTTTATAAATTGATATGCATAATATTATAATATAATGCATGTATCTACCTTCATTTCACTAGTAAATTATACAGTTGTATAAGATAGGGTACAAAAATGAATTATTTTACATCACATTTTTAGTAACATAGAATTATTATCCAGTGTACGTAACTAGGTATACATGTTGAATATGTAGGTATGGTATCATTATAACGAATACAAAAATGTCTTTACATTTTTGTAGGCATAGTTTAATGGTAATAACAGCCGACAAACTATAAACGTAACATGTGACTTATTACTATTTACTAGAATTATCCTATTTAAAAAAATTGGATGAAAAAACACAATCGTACCTATTTTATATTTGAAAATTATTATTAATTACATTTTTAGCATTCATGATTGATTATCTTAGTCTAAGAATAAACCTGATGCATGTATTTAGGTCATGTTATTTTTATCTATATACTACTTTATCAGACGGTAAGAATAAATTTAAAAGTTAAATTAATTTTTGGGAAGTATGTTACATACTATACGAAGACGTGTCTACGTACTACAACAGTCTACGCCGTGTACATACTATAGTTTTCAGCAAGAACAGAAAGTATAGTTAAACTAAAAGTTAGTTGCAAAAACTAGTTGTTTGTCGTAACAGTTGAAGTAAAAAATCAAAAAAGTTTTATCTCCTGAAATTTATATATAAATGTATTGTGAACGTCAGTAGGTAGTGAAAATATATCCGTGAAATTCTGCTTACAGCTTTTCGTGCGATGATACGTTCAATAATAGTTTAGTTCTATTCTACGGCAGTGCTAGAATATAATGTTTAGATCAATAACACGATTAAATATAATAGTATCATTCTTGTAAAAATCAAAATATACACGGCACCACACACCTGAAGTATTTATATAGAAACACAAACGCTGAGATTTAGAACGGAAACGCATTCATAAATTTAAATAACCTTTAAATTTTATAGTGAATTCTACATTGTTTCGCAAAATAATAATAGTCATATTTTGCAATTCTAATATTTGATTCATGCATTGTTACACGCGTTTTGAATCGAATGACGCATGCCTAACCTAACCAGAGCTCCACAAGAAAAGTGTCCAATACGATTCGTATTATTTGACATTTTACTATTTTGTTAAAGATATTCAACAAATGGGTGACATTGATTAAAAATGAGTGATAGAGGATGCATCCATATATGTATTGGAATATTTTCATATTGAAAACTCATGACATTTCAACGTAACCGACATGAATAGTTTTTATTTGTCGTTGACATCTGAGTATCAATATCTATTGAGTACATAGACTCCTACAAATATTATACATTGCATATTTACAATCAGAGGCATTATATTTTGAGAAAATTAAGCAAAAGGATGAACTAGGAGAAGCATGTCAATAAAAAAAAATATGAATAAATGATGATATTCCGCCTTACTTTCCCATACTCATATTTTAATAACTGGAGATAGGTATGAATATTACCGACAAAATATGTAGGTGGTCACCTGCTTATTATAATATAAATATAGGTATAATAAAATACCAATATATAATATACATTTGCCTACTTTCATGATTATTATAAAAAACAAATGTGAATTTTTCCGAGATGAAAAATATTTTTTCGTACCTTTCCATATTATATGTTAACTTATCAATCGATGCACACATGTTGCCTGAAACTTTTATATTTTTTTTTACTTTTTAGTATTATAAAACTACATAGTATTTGTAGAAACAAAAATTTAGAGAAATATGCCAATATCTATCTTCTGACCACCACGCTCGGAATCTATTTTAACAAACTATTTTGTCTTATAAATTAAATTTAATAACCTATAAGAAATTTATAAGTTTATTGAAAAGGGTCTTATAATGAATTGTTGTAGGAAGATTTATATTTTATAATATTTATTGTTATCAATATTTTATACAAAAAATATCAGATTTGGAATGAGATTTCAAATTAAATCTAAATTGTTATAAGCAATATAATATGATTTAACTTCAAAAATATATAATTCATTAACTCTTAGCTACTACGGTCTTTACGACAAAGTCATATCTCAACTAAAATCCTTTGAACGCATAAACCCCAGTACGGTCGGTTGAGTAAGATCACTCACTGGATATACGTATAAGTGCCTTTCAGTGCCTTTCTCTATGTTTCTGGCACTTTAGGTAAAAAGCAACGTTTGTGCATTAATATTATTTGTTCAATAGGATGTAACATATATAACAACGAAATGAGTGAAATGTATTTATCTACCATTTTAGAATAGCTTTTAATCTTAATGATATAAGATAGTTCAATAAACATTATACAGCATTACTATATTAACTGATAAATAAATAACTAATATAAGTACACATACAAACAAATATTACTTATCAACTATCAAATTTTAAAAATAAAATTCGTTATTTTCTTGTTAATAATACAGTTCAATTAAGTAGCAATGTTGTCATACTCTGGAGGAAAAATAAAATTATATACACTTCCGCCTACTGGCTACTAGTATATGAAATATCTATGGAATATAATTGAATTATAATTTAAATGTGTAATCAATAAATTGATACTAATAAAAGCGTATTTTTAATTTTATGCAATATTGAAATTGTTAGAAAATATACTACTCGTTTTTCTTTGGAAAGTGGAGATTTTAAATTTTAAATAAAACATAAGGTGAAGTACAAATGTAATTTAAGACGTGATAAGTTGTAACCCAAGATTTAATATTATTCGTTAGTCAGCCCATATTTTCGAGATTAATTTTAGAAGTTGAACTTAACGATAAATATGATTATAGGAATTAATTTATTATTTGAGCTGACTATCGTTTTAAGTAGATAACCAAGCAAACAAATTTAGACGTCATAACTCTATTATATCATGGGTAGACATAAATATATCTTTAATTGCCCGTATTATTATACGTATTAAACTATGTCAACAGCCCAAGATTAAACATGAATACATTACATTTTACCCTGGTTTTATTGAAATATTACTAGACTATAAAATATCGAATAGCGACTTACATTAAACCTTAATATTTAAATGTACATATATACATATACGTCTAAGGTAAGAGTCGACAGTTATTTTTAATGAAGTTATAACACACATAAAGTCGTGAGAAAAACTCTTAGCATTACTTTGCTAAATAATATCTTGCTAGAAACACTTTAACATAATTATTATTCAGCAGTAGTCTCGATTCAATGGGTGAATAAAAGAGTTTTAGTGGTCCCTTATTTACAAGTAGTCCGGATACGCGCTTGAGGGTTGGACGTTAGGCAATTGTAGCAAACCTTTTTTTTTATAGAGGTATACGATAGGTATGTACACAAAATAATGTTAGTTTCTATTTAAGCAGGGCAGGAATGTGAATTTACAAAATTACAGAAACGCCTATAAAACGTAATTTATAACAAAATTAGAATTCACACAGCACCAAAATCAATACCGTAAGTGTGAATGCATTATTTTATAGCCTGTCAAGTGAAATATTTTTTTTAAGAATAGTACAATTACAAAGTTTACATCGATGTAAACAATTGCATTTATGGTTTGAAAATCGTTTCTTCGAATAATGTAGTTTACCGTTATGTAAACCTTTAGAAGATATTTTATAAAATCGAGAAATTAATTAATTTGAGCGTTTCCAAATTGTTCAGATAATTTAGAAAATTTAACTTTGCTATACGCTTAAATATTTTACGTAATGAATGTCAAATAATATTAAATATGACATTTAAATTAAGTTCAACAATCGTCAATAATAAGGAGTATAGTTCTATAGTTCACCAAGAATGTCACGTCTCGTGGTAGTTCTGCAGAATGCACAATTTACAACAACAATAAATGTTAAATTTATATAATAATAAATGATAAAAAAATACTAGTGATGATATCACATATCATCGATGGTTAATATTAAGTAACAATACTACAACTTTAAACTCATCGTTCTAAACAGAATAAAATATTAAAGGAACATAATACATTATCATTGTGTAACGCCACCAATCAATTCTTTATTAGCTCAAAATTAAAATAACGAGTTATATCATCATCCATCAGGTAACACGAATAACCTGTTAAAATAGTTAAATTCCTTTAGTCAAATATACAAATTGTATTTTTACGAAACATATATTTTTACTCGAAATTTGAAAAACAGTTTATACAATTTTGGAATGAAAATTTTAGTTGAACAATTTTAATGAGGAAAACCGAGGAAATCGCTCAACTGGGGTACAATAGAGCAGATTTCGAGTGTACTTCGCCAATGAGTAGTTCGCTGAAATGTATATACATTAAGTTTTAGTTAAATGAAAAATTCGGTGATAATACGATTCCGTAGTCCATACGAATTACTATTCTCAGCAGAGACGGTGTGTAATGATATAATATTATTAAGGATATTTTAAACATTTAATTTATATTGGATAATTTAAGTTAGTTGTTTTTCTAATATATAAAGTGAAAATACGGTAAGATGAACTATTATTTGCCATAAACATCGCACATAAAATAATGTTTTTTGTTTCGATTGGAGCGATGAACTTATTTATTTTACAATAATATTGTGTTTTTCTGTGTCTGTCGACTATCATCACCTTTTGGAACAGAAAAAAATACTTGGATTTTCCACTTATTTATTTCGTATAGTTGGAAAGTGAATCTCGTTAATACACTGGGACCAAGAGTAAAAAATTCTCAGTACTTTTCTTAATAATTGAGAAAAATAAAAATACAATTGTATGTAAAGACATGTTTAATAATTAACAATAATGTTTGATAACAACCGTAGATACTTAACGTTTTAGTATTTTACCAAATTTTTATACTAGCAAAATGTACATAAAAAAAAAAAAAATAAATAAATAAACGTCCATACAATGAATTCACATGCATAGTGTAATTATATTGTGACTTTTGAGCTATTTATAGAAATGTGAAGTTTTTGATTTGATTTTTTCAATAGTTGTCGACAAAAAAGTTGAACATTTAAATAATATATGGTTCCTTATAAGTTGATGTTAAATCTATTTAAAATCGTTAAAGATACAAAACAACTATTTTTTTTATAAGCATTCCAAGTTCAAATTTTAATAAAATCCATCAATAAAATCATGAAAATTTACAAACTAATTTGCTGTTAAAAATATATAAAATGTTTCATTTTTATAGCTTTAGCTTGAAAGTGTAATAAGTAGGTACAAGGTTCCTCGTAAGCAGTTTATACTGGAACCAAAAAATCAAAAAAATGTATAAAAACAATTTTTATTTTTATTTTACATATTTTAAGTTTAAATTTGAGCAAAATTAAATATTTTAACGACAATTACAATAGCCATTGTAATTTTTTTGTTGCTTATAAAAAAAATAACAGTTAATTCATGCTTTTTTGAATAAGAGCCGAAATATTTTGAAAATCATTTCACATTTAGGAAATTCTAATAAGACGATCGACTTATGCATTTTTAATGAATTAGAAATTATAGAGGTTCAAGATAAAATATTTGTTTTGACTAATGACAAAAAAAGAACAGTAAAAATAAATCATAAAAAAGTGGACTAAAAACACAACATAAGATACAGACATTTAAAAATAGATAAAAAATTACTAACTGATACAGATAAAATATACTATACAGAAAAGCAAAATACACAATTTATAACAATACCTAAGGTTAATGTAATTTAAAAAATAAAAACTTATAAAAATCGTTTATAATCTAAAAAAAAGTGGCGACATTTTAAGAATTTACAACATTTTATTAAATGTTGATTTCTCGCGTGTAGCAAAATAAACATTTTTAGCTCACTATGTTATACGGCTTTTTGGCATTTTATTAAAATACATATGGAAATGCCAGTGTAAATTCCTTCACTAGACTAATGATGATTCAAAGAAAATACTTTATGTAAAATATTTTTTCGATTATGGTTTCCATTTTTTTTATAGTGAAAGACATTATGGCAACAATTTACCAAACAAAATAGACTATTGTTTTTAGTATAAAGCGTCTTTTTGAATGGCAATATTGTCCCCATGAACTTATTTCGAGGTCTAGAACATTCCAGTTACGTATACGAGCATTTTAAACAAATAATAATAATAATAATTGTTTATATTATTGTATTTTGGAATTTTAAAGTTTTGACACTAAATACTTTTTGTAGAAATAATTTTTAAACTAACTTTAGTCATTTAACAACCATATTATGTTCCATGCATACTTCAATATTCTAACATAACCTAAATTCATACCCTATATATTTTTCAGTTCACAATAATATACACATAAGGAATTATAAGAGTAGGTATTGAAAAAATGTAAATTTTAAACAATAAATTGAGCACTTAATTTCGCAACAACTGTAATATACACGGATATTCTGGGCTTTGAGAAATCCCTGTCGGGACGAGAATACGATAAAACCGTTAAAAACATTTAATAGTCAGAAACTGAGAAATATATATTGTGAGAATTATTTTTTAAAAGTAAATATATAATAACACCGTTATAAAACAATAGACTGCGCAAACATAATATTATATGAACCATAAAAAAAGTAGCTAACTATGATGGGTTTTCTAAAAAATTTCAAACCCTATTACATTTTATCATTTAAGCATACAATGTTATATTATACATAAATATAATATTCGTCAAACGTTCAAATTAAACTCAATATTTTACATAGGTTATAATATTATAGGTATAGTTAATATGGTATAACATAAACAGTAAGCAACTATAATAGCTATATTATCACTATTGTACCTACCTAATAAGATTTTCTTCCATTTACATTTTGCTGTTGCCTAATATAATTAGTAATAATCTTTTAGTACCAAAATAAATAAAAACTTAAAGTTGAAAATCGAATAAAAACAATAAATTGTAATATTTACAATGGTTTATTATTATTTCATTAGCCAATTGACTGCTTAATTAAACTCTATATTACATTTGATTTACACTTTGAATCGTCAAACAATATTTATAAATATATTACCTATTTGCGTGGTTACTTTTTATTTAAAAAAACGTGTGTGTAGGTCATCATTGAAACGACTTTATGCTGAAATGTCCCATTTCTCATAAGTTTCCAGCTTAAGTCAAACTATATGGTACCTATTTAATGAAAAGAATTTAAATTGTTTGATAAAATATTCTTTTATTCTAAACATTTCAGCTATGTGCGATCAACTCAGTAAAATATTTTAGTGACATTCCACACCCGAATTCTATGTCATATTCTTACTCCTGTTGTCATTATAGGGTATATTATATAATTTTGTACATCTAGCAAAGAATTACTTCTCTTTTTACCCAAAGCAAAATATTTATTGATTTATTATAATCAAAAACCCTATTTATTAACTTTTAAAAAAATGATCATCATTATTTAACTCTATTCAACTTTAAACTTTAGAATGATATAACTGAAATCTCCGAACGTTTAAATAGTTATTTTGTTCTTAGACAATTGTTTTAAATTATTCATTGAATAAAAAAAACTGAAATACAGTATTCCAAAAGTCTTGATAGTATAATTTCATAATATAATTTACTATTCGATAATGGTAGGTGTACATAAATAATTGAAATTTTAATTATTTTAATTTTTATTTTTGTTGCCTAAATATTTATCGAGTTCAATATAAACCAGCTGCGTCTCGTAAGTATTAATCAAAAGGCCAAAACCTATTATTTGTTTATGGAACGAGAATATGCGGGGACGGCTTCCTGTTGCGTGCCGAAAGCATTGTGTTGTTTTCCCTGTAAGCCTCTACAGGAAATTAACTTGACCGAGGAGAAGGGTTTCAGGTCAAAGGTATGATGAATTTTTTATAGCGAAAAAGAACATTCCCTTGGTTACAATATCCTGCAGGGTGAGCAATTATATTCACATAATTGGTTGATGTTTAATTGCGTGGGATTATAGTGTATAATTTATAAAAAGAAACTATGGTCATGACTCACAGGTATTGCGGTTTTCTGCCCGAAACAGAAAGTTTTTAAATTGTATTCTTAAAATATAAGTACACTATGCGTGCCATGATACTCTTACTATTAAAAATAGACACAATAGATAGTAGGTCATCTATAATATCATATCACTATTTCTACTCATAAAACAAAGATACTCACATGGTACGAAATAACTGCAAGCACTGCAAGACCATAAGCAAACCAAAAAAATCAGGGAAATTAAAAAAATATTCCAAATAAGTACATATTTTGTTGAAACAAATCTTTGTATAGATTCATAAATTGATAAAGTAAAAAGTTTAAAAATTATTAGTTTAAAAAAATGTTGGCTAGGTTGTACAACATTGTGTGCTCTGAGCCCCTGCGATCATTCCAAGGGTTAAAATACATATAAAAGGCTTACAAGTACTTTATTGTGGGTTAGAAGGAAATGGAACAAAAAACATCGGTTAGGTTTTCCTGTTGGAAAGCATTTTTTCCCCTTTTTTTACCAAACCTCAAGGCTTTTGGTCTAACCTTTATATTTTCAGCATTCAAAAGGTTCGTAAAATTCTTCTCTGTGCAGACACAAGATTGATAGTAATAAATCACGAGTTCTCATCAGTCTGATAAAAAAAAAGTACATGCATTTAGGTACGTTCATTCAAAATTAAATTTTGAGCTTTTTCATTTATAAACACGATGTTCTGTGAAAAGGTAGCAAAAAAATATAATCATGTTAATATTATATTATGAAATAGTTTGATCATACTAAGGTATTAGACCCATAATCAACTCAGTCATATTTTACCATTTGAAATATAAACTAATGTATTATTAATTCCTACATCTTAATATTTTTATATATGCCCACCTATATTGTGATACAAAACTGATTTAGAATTATTACAATTGGTTTTTAGCTTACATATCTGAGGTAAACGGTGAATAATATTTCACAGCGTTAAATATTTATACTCTCGAGTACCTATGTAATGTTAGACACCACAACTAATGAAAAGTATAGGAACGTACTTATTTTAAACATACGAATACGTCGCTCGTAATGCATTTAATATTTTAGTTTGATAGGTATTTGTATAACAGGTTATGGAGATAAACTGTAATCAAAAATAAAATAAGAACGATGCTATTCAACTTTATCAATGCTTGAAGACAAAATATTCAAGAAAATTGTTTGAACGAATTGTTTGCAGCCCTTGAATACAAAATGATTGTAAACACAGACCACAATATCACTTGAAAGAGTTTTACAAAATGTTTGAAATGTTATCAATAAGATATAAGTTATTCTTTGTTTGTTCACCTTAAGAGCACAATAGAAGTCCTACTATATAAGAAACATATTTTTATGTTAAATTGAACGTATTATTTTATCCTTTAAACGAGTGGAAAATCATTAGTTACCGTTTACAGTAGAGATACCTTTAAAGCGACGTCATCAGCAGACATAAACAATAATGTAATGTGTTTTGTACATTTGTGATATTAGAGGAGAATAGGTGTAGGTATACAATATGCTGTATACTTAAAATTAAATTTATGGTTCACACTGATTATGCATAACGTGATTTTAAATAGGTACATAAAAATGTATTTCTCAAAGAATATTATAAAGCATTACAAAATGTGGACTTGAAATAGATACGTTGATTTATATAACTTGCATAACGTGTCATATTATCATGATCTCATTCAACATTAAAATGTTGAATAAATAAATAAATAGTTATTAAAATAATAATTAGTGATAATTATCAATAAATGTTTACAGTTGAATTTAGAAAATACATAAATATCTGGCAAGGAACAAGTGCAATAAAGAGGTTGATTTATATTATATTGAACAAATAATTGGTATACCCCGTCATCTGTAAATATTATTATAATTTTGAAAAGTGTACTTTTGTAACTTTCAACTCTCAACAATGAATATTATATAGTTGATATTTTTTAAATATTCAAGATCCATTTCAAAATGTTTGATTTATCATCGGGTGTGATGAATTTATGTAATAAGTTTACTATTTGTTAAAAAATAAAGAAAACCCTATACGAATTCATATACTCAAGGACAAATCAAATGACTTTGCAATAATGGAAAAAATATGTTTAGGCTTGCCGCTTGGTTGGTAAGGTTAGCTTAGAAAAAAAGTGTTGGTAGGTAATAAAGTTTGATATATCTTTACATGGAATATTCAGTATATTATTA
Organism: Myzus persicae; assembly: GCF_001856785.1. Taxonomy (NCBI): domain Eukaryota; kingdom Metazoa; phylum Arthropoda; class Insecta; order Hemiptera; family Aphididae; genus Myzus; species Myzus persicae. Next base: position 202,514 of record NW_019101113.1, read on the forward strand.
TAAGGTACCATACACATATTATATAAACTATATTCGGTTCATTGTTAGTTTTTGTACTGTATCGCGTGAGAATTTTAGCGAGGTGATTTGAACTTTTTATACTCGAAAAAATATTATATTTATCTAATAACAACTATTTTCACTAACAAAACTTTAAAATATTTTATTATATAATATTTATATCCAAAAATTAAAAATTATTTGAAACTGTATGAGAAAATATTATACACTTATGATAAGTATATTTATAACGTATTTATTAATGAGTACAACAATTATAATAAATCGTATATTCAAATTTTATGAATCACAATTATTATTCTAAAAAAATGAAACATAACTTATAGGTGGCTTTATAATCGGTGTTTTGTCTTAAAAAATAGTGTATAGAAATATAATTCGAATATTTCAATAAATTATTTATTTTTTTAATGATATTAAATTATTACATTTGAAGGTTTTGAATACAGAACCGAAAGGGGATAAATAACTACACGCCATACACATATTACTAGGTACTACACAAATATAAAAAACAAAAAGTGGTACAAAAAAAAATAACACTTAATTATACATAACATTTTTTTTTAACAATTAATAAAATACCATGTAACTCTAAAATGAACGACTAAACGATATAGTATATTAATATGCCATATTAAATTGTTCAAATTCCCAGTAAAATTAAAACACTGACATTATAGTTTTAGGTTACATTTTTAAATGTATTTTGCTCATCCCTACAGTTTTATCAAAGAAAAATACCTTATATATATAGGTAGTAATATACTATTGTGTATTTGTGTGACTTGATTGTAATATAATGCGTTTCATGTACCCAAAAGTTCATAAATTAGATGGTTATCGTCAAAATTTATAAATTCAACAAAAGTATAAAATTATTCGATTTTCATAAGTTCCATAGTTTGATGAGACCATAAGAAGTTTGGTGTTCAAAACTAATGACGTCAACGGTAAAAGTCGCTCAATTTCCCTTAGAACCCAACCCAACCAATATAAATGACACGATCATAGGCTCCAGTGCTACTAAAAGCAGCCATTAATTCAAGCCTGTCTAGTGTAAAAGTATGTTTTTCAAAATGAATGCAAAAAAAAGTACGCAAAATAAAAAACAAGTGTTTTGCGTGCCCTGATAGTTCTTTTGTGATAATAAAGGAAACTTGTTTTTTTTTTTTTTTGTTGATACATTTTAACACCTGACTACCATTATACACTTAGACACCCGATTTTCACCTAATATTTCCGAATAGTTTATCAATTCATGACTACTATGAATAAAATATAATATCTGATTTTATTTTCTAAATTTTATTGCGCAATTATTGATATCGTCAATATTCAATAAAAAACAGAATCATTCAATTTTATATGTTTTCGCCAAATATAAATATTATTTATACTATATTATTTATTTACCTTTATTTGCAATCATTTGGCAAATAAAACTATCGAAAAATTCGCACCACTATAATAATTATTTAATCAACAATTTCAGTAAAAGTGAAGCAAAATAAAAAATTAGTAGGTACGTGCCACGCGCTGATGTGAAACTTCTTTCAAAGTCATTCAACCGATATCAGGTTCAACTAAACGTAAGGTTTGTATCGAAATAAAGTAAATAATAATATTATCAATTTAAATTAATTTATCACCTTTTATTATTATACAAAAATAAGACAAAGGGAAATTTAAAATTATCAGACTTGTGTGGGCAACAATGGTGGTACGATATAACCCTATCGACCTATAAGCTATAACTTAAAATAAATAAAAATAAGATCATAATTTTGTTCATATAATTCGCAACTAGTATACCGGCAATACAACAATATTGATAGACACAATATTTTTGCTTTGCCAACGGCGGACGTATACAAAATTGATTTAATTTTTTTTCGTTAATGTAAACAAACTGCATTATGTTTCACTTGTAACATAACAATAATAATAAAATAACACTTACCTCAATATGTACATAGAGGCAATAGGCATAGACAACAATATTATAACAAATATCAATTTAATAATAAGGGGTCTTTGCAACAACCAGACAAGTCCAATTGAAATTGTTCATGGCAGCCATTTAAAAATTTTAAATCCAGTTTTGACACCGCAGAAAATAACTAACAAATTTATTACAATTCAGAAAAAAAAAAATTGGATTTATATGGTTGTTGTACCAATACAAAGGTATTTCTTCCATGAAATTGTTTTCGTGGAAAAGTGAATTTCTGAAATATCATGACGTTTCTTAACACTAAGCGTTCCGCATTAATTTGCGGCGTACCAACTTCCGAAAAGAAGTTTCACTTCAAAAAATAAGTCACACTATTAAAATATTTACTTAACAACTCAAAAAAATGTCAGCGTTAATATTGCATGATAACTCATAATATCTTATGTTTTGTTATTATGGTATATATAGATTATATTAGATAGGAACAGATGGCATATATTTTTATAAAACATGCAATATTCAAAACCATAGTAATTATCAACTCACTAACATTTATCATCCTCTTGTTATATTCCCTGGTAATTTAGCACTGTTTAATGACTCACATTCATTCTACAATTTTCGTAAAGCCAACTACCCAAGTTATACTGTTATAGTATTAAGTTTATGACTGCCTTTGATTTTGACACAACTTTTTAGGACTATGATGTTGACTCTCCTACGAATGCTAAAAAAATTTTCATTGACTATACATTCCTGAATTCTTCATATTGTCCAACTAGCTAGTTTATTTTCTATCTAGATTTTCCTACTTGAGCCTCTGTAGCTCCTTTTCTCCATCTACACTTTAACTTCAGTGTTACTGTGAACCATACCCGTTGTCCCGTTCAATGTACCCTTATGGTTTACATATTACCAAAATAATTAACCTCTCATACACTGTATGATGTTGTTCAATCTAAACACCTTCTTTACCTACTTTAAATGATTATGTTGTTTTAACTAAAGTCCAAACTTGTTTTTCTTCTTTATCCTATATAGTATACTTATATCTTACATCATATTATATATATTTTTGCAAAATTCAAATACATAACACTGTACTGTATTTTAATTCGGATTCCACCTGTCATGTTAAATAAAATTAAAATAAATGAGCTAAAAATAGGTACAATAATAAAATGTTTGCTTTGATATACACGTTTAGTATAAATTACACAGTCTAGTAGCAATTAAATTATAAATTATTTTATAACTAGCTGGTAACTCGATTTAGTTAAAGGAAAAACTTTTTAGTCAGTTTATATATTTATATTTATATTTATATATACTTGAGTAATTTAATACAATTCTTTGTTTTAGTTTTCAATAAATAATAAATATTTAATAGTTGGACCTGATATTAATACAAATAAAGTACATATTATTATAATAACTTCATTAAGTTCGTTAAATTCAATCGATATAAATTATAAATCACCTCATTCGAAAATGATACTTGTTAACAGATTTTTGTTAAAATATTGGCGGCTGATATTTTTTCTTCAAAATGAATGACCATAAGTAGCTTTTTTATATGCTTATAGATGTATGAAAATATAAAATACTAAGAACAGTGATAAATGACATTTTTAAAGTACCATCAAGACATAGTTTCAGAACTTTGAGAATGTCACATGAATATTTTTGAGTACCCATTTCGTTTAAAATAATATTTATTATTTAAAGTTTAATACAAAAATCATAATACACAATTTTATCATTATGAAAATGATAATCCATATTGAAATGTTTCAACAAAATTAAATAATATTAATGCTTTATAAAAAACATTATTTTGTTAATAAATTAAATTGATACCACTAGTGCACCCTATCTAGATCATATTATATAATTATTGTATATTACCTAAGCATTATATATTGAACAAATTCATTATTATCACGTCACTATCAGAATATAACCTAATACTTCGGGCACTGGTCAATAAAGAAACTCGTAAATTGCAAAATTGTGTTATTTCCAAATTATTTTATTCGGTTTATATTTATTGGAATACAAATGGCGAACGGCAGTAACAAAGTGGTTGACTGGTAGAGAAATATAATTCCATTAAAAAAATTGATAATATAAAATTGAAAAAAAAAAAAATATAATATATATATAAATTAAATCGTACGACGTACCTATCGTAACACGTGAGTATATTTTCGTTGATCATTCTATCTCGTTTTCATATTATCCAAAATTCAAAAAAAAACCTATCAGTTTTTATAATGATATAAATAAATGAAAAAAATATTTATAAAAATATTTTCTCAACTTATAATGTTAAGCTAACGAATTTTGTGCCTAAAGTAAATTCGAGCTCATTGTTAATTACACCAATAGGTCCCTATTATTGATGAAAAAATACAAAAAATTGAATGTTTAAAATAATATGTAATATAGTTTTAAATAATTATTAAAAAACTATTCACATATAAAACTTTAACTTATCTCTAGTGGTACGACTGCCCAAGTTAGTACAATAGTAAAAATGCATCATAGTATTGCAGAATATTAAGATAATCCGAGCACAAATCCCACAGTTGCAGTGAGAGTAGCCAAATATAAGAAGGTAATAAAAAATCAAGAAAAGTATGAAAGATGAGTTATCATTAAATAGAAACAGTTATAAGACCTTGAAAAGAACCAATTTTTCATCTCAATACTTTGTAAATCCAATGAATATTTAAATATTATATATATTCCCCAAGTATTAATATTTTATTTTTAGAATTTTTATTTTAAACCGTGTAATAATTTTTATAAATTCGATTAAAACAAAGATAGGGTATATGTATTAATAAAAGCATAAATTAAATAAACTAATTTTAAGATATTACTGCAATAGTTATTAATAATATTAATAAGCTAAATGGAAAGGAAAGTATATATAAATAAATAAATTACAAATAAAATGAATTATGTTGAAGACATTTCATTAATATATCTATAAGGCTTTACTAAATACTTATTAATTATTTAATGCAATTTGTATTCCATTCTTTCAGATATGAATTGATATTATAAGTCACTCTAACTTCATCACAATAAAAACTATATAATTTATGCGTGATTCAGAAATATCAGGTTTTGGTAGTAAAATTATTTTATATTTTAGCTACTTTTAAAGTAATTAAAAATATTTATATCTATACTATTATACTAGAGTAAAAAAATCAATATGTAATAAAACGAAAGCTCTTCAACCAAATACTTTTAATCAAATCAAAAGTTTGCATGGCCATGTCTATATATATATATATGTTATGGACACAGAAATTAACCAATAATTACTATTAAACTATTGTGTACCTTCTAATGACTTAGGAGTTAGGTTAATATAATAACACAATATTGTGTTTATTATAGGACGTTATGTAATTAATCCTTATTAGATTAAAGCATGTTATACTACTGTTCATTAATACATAATTTATGAACTAATTCTAACTATTGCAAAATGCCCGTTTGTATTAATTTGTCAACTATGCATGTACCATGCACAATACGTATTTCAAAACTTATCACAGAAACTATTTGAATTATTTTTACACAAACGCACAGTCTAGACTTTTAAAATAAAAATATATATATATTTAACTGTGATATCACCTTTAACACGCATCGTTAAACAAAAAAATACTCATTCTTTTCTACCATCGATCTTTTTTCGTTCTCGCCGAAGTATATAATACAGGTGTAATAAAATATAAATAAGACTTGGGCATAATTTATCATTAAGGCATATAAAGGATATTTTTAAGAAGAAATACTCTATAGTAAATACACAAATAAAATAAATTAAATGTAGGTATGCATGATGTTTCCCGAATAAATCTGTTACAAATTAAATTTAAATGTTTAAATGTTAACAATTTTGTCTTATACTATCTAATTTACATGTTTACTGTATATTATAATTGTCCACACAAATGTGCAAATGTGTTTATAACAGCAAGTTACTACATAACTTCAAAAATATTTATGTTTCAAAATAAATATATTTAGTAAGAAAAATAAATAACTTTTTTATTTTTGCCCAGACGATATACTATGCGATCCTGCAATTTGTTCTAAGGAACTATTATAAAACATATCGTTATTGCAACCACTTTGTAAAAACCAAATGGTTATTCCCACCAATATTTTATATCAAAATCCTAAACAGTAAAACCATAATAATATAAGCTTATACGAAATTGGTATAGCTATTAATTTATTATGTATTTAAGTATGATAAAAATTGATAATAGAAATGTCTTATACATCGCTAACCAGTAGAATCTAATCATTTTAATCATTCATTCATACAAATATGTAAATTATGAAATATACCAGTCGACTGTTATCTACCTTTGAAATAACTTTGATGTGTGTACACGCCTAGTGTATAATAATTGTTATAAATGGATCAGATAACAAGAAGTATTAAGATCAAAAAGCTTAAAATAAAAATAATCATTGGGAGGTGTATAGATAAATAACACTTCGCTTGCTCAAAACGTTTTGTTATTCACTATTTCATAATATATTTATAAATTTATAATACTGATTTTAAATTCATAGATTAATAATGCAACACCGAGCTGTGCCCAGGTGAGTAATGAAGCGAATGCCCATTACTCAGTTATTGTAGCCTTGCCAGCTTTTATATTTTTAAATTTATTTTTCCGATTTGATAACGTAACTTATACTTTTTTGACAGATTATTAAGGATTGTTCTGATTAATGAACACGCATACTTTGAAATCCTTGGCTTATTGTACGATTAATCCATAAAGATGAAATAATAAACAATAATATGTTAGGATATAGAATTCATAACTATGGTTAGGTCTACGTGAATAATATGTCTTATTTTTATTTTTTTATTTTTATTGCGGACACGCCGATGAGCGACCATAAGTGCAGCTCTTAAACCTTGATAGACAACGTCCGGAAATTCGATTTGCATGCTTATACTTGATCTACCAAATTATCCAATGGCAACCAATAAACAAAAAAAAGTACTAATTTCTACTAAATATATTTATATTTCTCCTATAGCAACCATCATTTAAAGGTAAAAATGTCCCTCGTAAATCTCAAAAAACCCTGTTTGAGCACCTCCCCGGGTTGGACGAGGAAAATTTTGAATTTCATCCAGGGAACCACTCAAACACACACTGAAAATGTCATAAGAATCGGTCCAGTCGTTTGGGCCGACATAAATGACATACATATAGACACACATTTAGCAAATATTGTTGTGTTTTGTTAGAAACATAATATTATGTAACGACGACCATAATATTGTATTGAACAATTTAGTATCCAATTTACCAAATGAGAAGAATACATTTTAATATTTTATAGAAAATTTTTTGATTATGATAAGTCCTTAAAAATATTTTAAAACTTACCAGACTAGGTATTGGTTTGAATTCATAGTATTTAGTTTTTAGTTGATTTATCACTACACGAATTTTCAAAATTGTATTACCTGAAACAAACATGATATACTAATATTAATAATAATTTAAACCCATAATAATATAAACACAGTTAAAAAATTATTTTATAATATTATGGAAGCAAACAGTTGAGTAGGTAGATAATAAATATTAGAATTCCGAGTAGTAGGTAGACAATGTTACTTACCTATGTAATAAACCTACAGCAACTACCCGATACTAAATATATAAATAATAAATGATTTTTATTTCGTGTCGGGTTATAGCCCTAACTATTTCTATTAAGTTACCCTTCACTAGCTGTGCCAGTAAGCGTATTATTAAATTTATCACAGAAATTTATTTATTAGTCCATACAATATTTACAATTTGTGCCCCGTTCACAAATCACAGAGAATCAGGGCACTGTGGTATTCTATAAACAACGTAGGTAGGTCAACCTACATTTGGTTGATTTCAAAGATATTTTTAATTTAAAGTAAAATATTATGCCATACGGAGTATACCCCATCGACCACAGGACGTAACATATATAACAATTAAAAACAATATCTTATAATATAGCTAATTTATTATTATCCTTTAAATACGTCTTATTGGTAATTTAATTGGGTGGCTTATGATATGAATTAGGTGATAAAAGTGTTGGCTTGTCAAAGACAACTCAGAGCCGTTTAAAGTTTACAAAGTATAATTATTTATTAATGAAAACGAACACATTGCACAATTTTGGCAACGGCTAGAACTGTTTTAGTGGGTGGGTTATAATGACTTTATAGTTTATATATAGGTATATCCGGAACTATTATAGTACACCTAAACTCATTTAAACCACCCACTAGAGGTACTAAGTAGTTACAAAGACAAAGAGTCGTAGGTAACGAGAATGGGTTGATAATTGGAAGCGATTACTATACTGTGCGATAACTCGTTGTATAAAGAGACACCGTAGACTCGCAGATACCGAACGCAACTAAAATAATAAACCGATGAATAATATTATGTAGATCTGTGAACATTATGCGTAAGACGACGAAGCGTTTTAAAGTTTATGTTTATCACTTCTATTAATTTAACATAATATTAAACGGTCTCTTCCAAAACCATCTCAAGTACAATAATAATATATTATTATTATCTTTAATCGTTTTGAACTATTTTTATTTTTTTTTACACCACCACTCAAAAATTTTGATGACAATTTTTATGATCCCAATGATTATTTCTCACATATTGTATCACTGCTGATCCCTTTACGCAGTGTCGTGTATCTACTAGCAGGTGGCCGACCATGATTTTCCGTTTCCGTGTGCGATTTAAATTATGTGAAAATGGGAAAATCGGTTCCTTCACTCCGTAACGTCTGCGGGTGTTACGGTGAGCTTCGTTTAACTTTCAAATAATATCGGGAAATGCATTCAGTCAATCTGCAGAAACCGCAACGAAATCAGCACACTCGGGTATTAGCCAACAAAGCCTCGTTCCGTTCAGACGAATTCAACTTCAAAAGTTCAAAGTCGTGAAACAACGATTATAACTACGTCGTCGGGAATTATTACAATAAGACTTCCACAAGTATATATTGTACTACTTCATTTATCCACTTATATAATGATATATTATATATATATTGTGCTAAATACAAACGGTATAATAGACCACAACAAATTAAAGATCAAAAATCGACTTTCTCGCCACGCGGTACGTAATCAACCGTAAAAACCATCATTTAAACTACATGAGTGTGTCTGAAAGTGTGCGGATAAAACCTCTCCTGAATCGCACAATATTATCAGAGTTTGTATACTTATAAGGAATAGCGTACTAAACGTACAGCATTAAAATAATACGAGGGGTAATGTGGACCAAAAGGGTATCTAGAAATTAAAGGGAGGATGAGCTGGCTTAAAAATACTTACAATAGCTGAAGTCATATAAATATAAATGAAACACTCGAGTTTTAAAAAATGATAAACCATAATAACATGTATAAAATATTGTCGGAACAAACTGTTATAGGGACTAAAGTATCACATATTTTCTTTTTTAGTCAAATTAACTGATATAAAATAAACGATTAAAGTATCTTTGAAATATTATCTAAAGGCTTCAGTTACCATAGCCTTTACCTAGCATCTGCGCACCTGGTTAGCGCATAATTAATATAATTTATACCTATTTTAATATTTGTTGTGTGAGTAAAATATAAACCGATTATTGTTTGCCTTGTGGATAAAATTTTATCGCAAGATACTATGGTAAGTATACTACACATCTAAAAAAAATGTGCCTATTATGAGTATGCACAATGAAGTACAACTTCTTTCAAAGCCATTCAACCGATAAAATATTAAGTTTGTACCGGAATAATAAGTAAAAAAATAACATTTTAAATTGTAATTAATTTATTACTTATTATTATTATACAAATATTATAAGACAAAGGGAAATTCAAAATTATTATACTTGCTGTGTTAACAACTATGGTGATACAATTATGACCCTGTCGACCAAATATAAGTTATAACTTCAAATAAATAAAAACGAGATTATACTTTTGTTCTAATAATTCCCAACGTACTGGTAAACCAATAGTACAACGATTGACAGACATGGCAACACAATATATTTTTTCCTTTACCGAAGGTGGCTCGCGTCTGTCACCAAAATTTTTTTAAAATTTTTTTTCGGCAATGTAAACAAACTCAGGTTTTTCACTTACAACTTAACAATAATAATATATCAAACCAATGAGTATAGTCAATCAGCAAATTTGGAAATTTGAAAATTTGTTATCCCGTTCACCACCACTGCAGAAATTAATTTCCTAAATGTTGGATGACTCAAAAGAAAATAACCCGATTTATAATATGGTTGTAGTACACTTGTACTAATGTAAATATATTTCTTCCATGAAAAATATTTCAATTTAAAAAAAAAAGTTGTTTTATTTAAAATGTATTTGGTTATTTCATCAAGCAAAAGAAATTATAAGACAAACAATAATATTATGTCAATGTACAAAAACAAACGTTACCTAGTATAGATATATTATATAATGAGAATAGGTGAATAAAATTGCTTTTAATAAATTATATAAATCTCAACCTTATACGGTGTGGTGTTATTTGTATCAAAAACATGCTTAACAATATTGATCTGCATCCAGCATATAATCAATACGATTAGTAATGCGGTTACTACCTAAAAACATTGTATTGGATGTAAACTCACAATTGTAAAGTAGGTTAAACAAAGGTTTTGAGATTAAACATTTAAAAGTATTATAAAATATTATTTCGTTTGAAATATTGAATCACTAATAATTGGAATTACAATATTATATGAAGAAGATGAAACTCGTTTCTTGTATTTTAACGATTACCTATCGTTAACTTAAATTGTGGTTCACAATTTTTACAAATGGTAAACATAATAATATTAGTATCATAATAATTGTCTAAATGCCATTTATTTCATATTCAACAAATAATGAGAAGTTAAAATAAATACATTGTTTTTAATTGAAAGATTACAACAAACTTATATTGTTTATACAATGAATATTGCTAAGTACAACAAATAAAAGTTGTTCTTGTTAAAATAAAAAAGTGTACGCAGGGGCAGGGACACTATATATTATATTAACTCCTTAAAAAATATAATTTTGAAAGTTTTAACTTACTATTATTTTAAATAATAAAATGTAGCTATAATAATGATATATGATATACGAACTTATACTATATTGTTTAATAAGTTGTTATTTGATATGATTATTATACCAGGAACATTCGAACGAATAAAATGTATGTTAGTTTATTAGCTATTGGTACCTAATAAGTATAACTGTACCTATTAATATAAATAAAAAAAAACGATTTCTAATTTCTTTTACTCCGGGCCTCGGCCCTAGTTTTTTTATTGCGGCCCATAAGGAACTAGAAACATTTTTTTGTAAGAAATTAAGTTTAAAAAAAAAAATAAGCAAATAAAGTTCCTCTCCAATATCTGTTATCATATTTTGTTTTACGGCACCTACACATAATGTTATTGTTTGATTATGTCATAGTGTCAATTAGAATCACAAAAAAAAAACAGTTTTAATTGTATGTAACGAAAATTGCTCTATGTGTCTTATAAAGTCCTAACGGTACCATAATATAATGTGAAGTGAAAACTGAAAAGTATAAGAAGCGTGGACAGGATTATAAACAAACTTTCTGAAGTTTTTAATCAAAATTTATAAGCTGTAAAAAGAATACATTTATAATATGTTAATTTTCTTATTGAAAATAATATAAAATAAACTCTGAAAAAGATTATTGGAATTTTCGGCCCCAGCCGTCTTACGAATGTTGTTTGGTGACTCAATTAGCGCATTCAAACAATTATTCTATGGAGAGTTTGATTAAAACCATGCATTTATATTTCTCTATTTCTGCATCTCTTCGATTGTAATTTCTCCTGCTAAGCGAAACAATCACTTAGTAGATCGAAAAAAGACATATTATTCCTTTGTACATCGAAACTGAAATTTTTAAAACTCCTTTCGATCCATTCCAAGTGTATTCACAGAAATTTATATATTTTTTTTTAAATCATCATTATGGTAAAACCAATCTATTCCACATAAAGTTCAAAATCTAAACCAAATTTGAATCGCTCCTAAAATTCATTAAACTGACTATTTACCTCTTACCAAGTGGAACTTAAGCATTTACAAAGTATGTATTTCAAAAGTAGAAGGTTCGTACTAAATACGAAATATGTATTTGAATAAGAGTTGTATAACGATTTCGGAAGCAGTTAGTACAATTCAAATATAAAAATCCATTTTTTATACCAACAAAATGATAACATGTATACTAATTGGTAATTAGTAATTAAATACTTCTGGACACTGGTTACTAAATAACATTTGTTTACTTACAATATATAGCTGTCACGGTGATCTGTTATCATTCTGTATGATTGGCATCGAATATGAATTTTTACATTTTTTTTTTAAAGCAAATTATATTTATATATATTTATACATAACATTTTAGTCTATATTTAAAACAATAAGTAGTTAATACATAGATAATAACCACCAAAAACTAATTAAGTGATAATCAATAGTTCAAAATTAAATCATGCAATTGCACACTCAGATAATAAGCTTTGAGTTATAGAACACATAAAATACAGTGAGTCCTATATACGACTAAAAACATTTAGTTTCTAGAACTACTTTATAATAAATATGAAAATTCTAGTGACATTTATTTATATGGACTTCGGACACATTCAAGACCATAGAATTAATGGGGATTTCGGTGATAAATGATCATAACACCATCAAATATTGAACCAACAACATAAGACGTATTTTAGTGCTTTTCAGCAGAGGCTATATGGTTTATCTAAAGCAATTTAAATACCAAAGAAATTCAACTCGAGATAATAGTAATTTCGAACTACTTGCTTAGCATATTATTATCGGCACATAAAAAATACCATAAACACCACAAAATACAAACAAAGTTATCCATAATGCACATAACGTAGTTGATGAAACGAAAAATTAATAAATAAATCACTTTCTAATGGGTCTCGCCCATATTGAGATAATGGAAAAACAAACAATCAGATGAAACAACTAATGAATCACTACAGCTGTAGCCTGTATAGTAGTATATTATCTACGAAGACTCTACTTTTACCAGACCTTGACGTTATTATCATATTATTATATCACAAACTACCAAGATATATCGACAAAAATTTTTTGAACAAAATACAAAACAGGAATTTGGTGAGTCACTAACCATTGGAGGCGTGTGAATGTGTTTTTCGATTATAACATAAACTATTGAATCTAAAAAACAACTCTGAGCCTATCTATAAAGTGGTGCCGTATAAAACGTTATGGTCTCAACTTAACTGACACTCCTGTTATTTTATCGACCAAAACATTTAAAATTCTTGTAACAATTAATCAAAAACCGCGTGGAGAGTTAAAACAAAATAACTGTTTAAGTCAATAATATGAAAAAATTTCAGAAATTTTTTTAAAAGAAGAATAATTACTATTCGTACTAATTTTAAGAAAATTCTTTTTAAAAAAATATCATTAAATATTAAGTATCTACAAAAATTCTATATTTCATATTATTATATAAGCTAAAAAATTTAGTTCATTTTAATTAAATCACGATGTTCACATGTTGCATATATAAGTATATAACATTGATAAATTATTATTATAAATAATATAAACATGGCAACTACTATTTTAAAACCGTCTTATTCGAAATGAATATTATAAACTCCAAAACGATTTTTATTTTATTTTTAAATACTACTCGATTAAGAATGTAATAACATCAAGAATACAAAATCTCCAGCTGAAAAATGGCATAAAACTTTAGTTTTATCTGCATTACCGTTCAACAAAACCGTTCACAACAAATTCGGACTAAATAATATTGTACTTCGCTTTACTATTTATTTCTCTCGTTAAAAAGAGATAAGTTTCGTGCAAGATTTGTTGAACCCTACAAATGAGTTTGGCCTTAACCCGACGATCGACGTGACGGGCTGCCATGACCGCGTCGACGTTCGTCGAAGAGCTGAACAGTGTACGACAGAGTAAGATGAAACAGGGGACAACAGAGTGCTAATCACACTGATTTCCTGATTTCCAGTAGACGAAAACCAATGTTCGACTGCCGGAGCTGTTAAGTTTGCAACGGGTTGTGACAGTCGCAACATGCGACAATTTAGTTCCCGACAATTAATATACTATCAAAGTCGTCCATCCTTCCTAAATTTCGCAGTTTGTTTGATGTTTGAGTGGATGTGCCGTAACACCGTCTAAGTGGCTAGTTGCCTCATCGTGGACAGACGGAATAACACTTCCCCTCGCTTCCACCACCGTCGAAACCGATAAGCCCACGTGGCCCACCAGCAGCTTACGCATTTGGCGAGTGACATCCTCCCCTAGGGCCAACCAACGATTCCCTCTCTCCCGTAAAAAGTCTCATGATTCGTCTGAAGTATACATTTTGACGAAATCTGATATTCCCACATAAAATAACGATTTTCTTATTTTGTCACAGTACTATTCAAAAACAAATAAGCGAAGGTACTTGACAATGCCACAAAATGTTTAAAATATTATAATTTTCTACACGTCGTGGTATAATTTTCAAACTATATTTACTCTTTTTGAATTATTTATAAAAGTGTGAAATGTATGGTTTTTTTTAAATTTTTACTCTGCAAATTGTACATGTCTAAATAAAAAAATGTTTTTACTCGGTTAAAAAAACATGAACATTTAATTCAACGTTCATTATAAGTTGTTATTTGCTATGCATTGCTGATTTTTGTTGGGACTTGAAAAATTTACGTATTTGACCGTATATTATATTATATTTTATTTTACCGATACTGACCCAAAAGTGAATAACAAATAACAATAAATTATATATAATATAGTTGTATTCAATCATAATAATTTAATGATAATAAAGTCTATGTTTTCGGTAAATATTTATTAAATCTATCGTAATAATATTCGTAAAATAAATTACTTTAATTGCAAAATTAAAAATTATACTATGAAATATACTTAGCGATATAGGCTGACAGGTGGTGCCAGCTCTAAATCGTTTTTTCTATTCAATGGTAAATCATTTAACTCAAATTTAACACATCCAGTACAGTGGCCTACTCAAAACATACTGTACAGGGAGCAGTACCTACTTGTTTTTCTTTTTTTTTATTTATTTTTTTAGAAAACTCAATTTTGCTAATATTAATACCATAATAAAATAATACGTTTGGTATTTTTTTTGTAAACTTAATAAATTTCATGTTTTTCAAATTGTATATATATATATAGAAAAAAAAGAATAAAGCCAATTAGAGTAGGTATGCTTACCTAGAAGTCCCGATTTCTATGTGTATTATGAAAGTTTTAAGCCACACGTCTTATTTCTAACAACAAATGGGGTTTGGAAGAAAAATATTTCAAATTGAAAATTGGAGTTTCTAAAAATACCTTTTTTTTATTTATTTTGACCAGTGACCTAAAAAGTGTGAAAGTGAAAAAATACTTAGGTACTATATTATGTACGCTAGCATTACACTTTTTTTACAACTAAGTATAAAGTAATAAGTTATAATCAAATACAACATAAAATTATATAGTTGAATAATGAATATTGTATAATAAAAAATCATCATTTAAGCTTGACTTCAAACTATATCAAATTCAAACCTCATAGATTTTATAGAAGTGTAGATTTAAAAGAAAAAATAATGAATTCATAATTTTCCACAATGTTGATTTTAATTAAGACATTGGACCAGATGAACACAGTTTCAAATCGAATGGAAAATTAATTTTAAGATATAGCGAACTGAAATGAACTAAGAGCACTTATAATCACATTTTACCCTCTTTATTTTCTCGTTTGAGTAGTTACTCCAATTTTTTCTCGTATAATTTTACAGCAAATATTTACACACAATTTTCTTTAGAAATTTTTTTTGTTCATTTTTTCAATAAATTTTAAATTGAACAGCTAATAACATATATACATATACAATTTTTTGCGTAATACAAGTAGTAATAAATAATCAAAATTGTATAATTGAATATTTGAGTATACCTACTACTAGAAGACCAAATTACAATAATTTCTATGCACAATAGTAAAACAGCGGTTCTTTTATAAAAATGTGTAACTTGAATATTTAAAAGAATATAATGTATTAATAAAAATGCTTTCTTACCATCTTAGTATTCATATTTCTAAATGTATGTACAGTCACGATGATAAAACTAAAAAATGTATTATGTAAGTACCTAAGTATTTTTTAATATGACAATATAATAATGAAATTTTTTAATTTTAGATACCTTTTTTGTTTTTTAACCTAAACCTAAACAAATAATTTGTATAATTTGTTTAATATGCGAGTATTCATTTTATATAATGCTTCAATAGTATTAAAATATGCATATCAATAAATATTTAGATGAACATTGACCTACAACATTTATTCGATTTTTAAAATATAAACATGGACAAATTCAAAATAATATTTGTGAGAAAATATCAATGCAAGTGTGCATCATAAATTATAATATTATTATTGATAGCTTCTATTGAACTTGCAATACCTTGTAATTTCCCTAGTAATTTTTTTCTTATAACTTTTATTTTACCTTTTTAATATATAAACACAATCCAAAGCATTAAGTCTTAATATTGTCCACTTGTCAAATATAATTCAATATTTACTATCAATTATTGTACTGTATTATATCTATAACTTTGTAAACACTGTATTATAAATTTCAGAATTGTTGATAAATGGGATTTTTTAATGCTTATAAACGTGTAAAAATGGAAAAGTCATATTGCAACCCATCAACAGTTATAGATTAGAAATTTAAAGGCACCTTATAATTACTTTTTTTTGCATATATATTTATATTTTCTAATTTTCCGATTGGTAAATAATAATAATTGTGACTACATATAGAAAAATTGGATTTTTTATCACTAATATGCAAGAGCGCCCATAAGAAAATTCTCAAGGGGAGGGACAACATTTTAATTTATCAATCTATTATAATATATTATAATTTAATAATAAATATTAAATTATTAAATTATAATTTATAAATTTATTTATTTTTTTAATGGTTTTCACTTTTCTATTTTCAACTATAATCTCTACTCTCTAGTTATCATAAAACTAATATTGCAATACTTATAAAGTTATAAATAATACCTTTATTTATATCTAATGAACATTATTTATTATTTTTAAACTAAGAAAATTTAACATTATATTACTCTACAATAACACTAAGTAATATCATACGTTGGATAATAGGTATTGGGTGGTAGTGGGTACCGACAGCCGGGCAATGGCATATATAAAAATACCCATTCTGTTTCCGTATTTCCTTATTACATATTATATGGATATAATTATAATTATATATAAATCTGTAATCATAAATAAAATATTATGGAGGTTTCTACACACACACACATATACATAGCGTATCTGTTATTTATAGCTGATAACCTAATTTGCCAAACTAAATAAACCAATTTTTCATTAACAAATTATAAATTTTGATACATTTAACTAATTTTTTTTAAACTGTACGTAAATAAATAAATAGATTCTGATCACAGTAAACAATTTTAAAACATTTTTGACATTTTCCAGGGGGGGAGGGTATATCCCTCCCTTGCCCCCATATGGGTGCCCTTGCTACTATGTCTACTAGGTACTACTCGAAAAAGTGTTCACGGAAAAAGAAAAAAACTAAAAGCCTATTGCAAAACCAACACATTCCATGAATTGAAGTTTTCTGTTAAGCCGTCCTACAAATATAAATACTTAACATTAATTTCGAATCTATTGAATTAATTCAATAACGCAAAACTATCATTGACACTAAAGTGTACAAATCGACACGTCCGAAAAGTTACCGTAAATGTTCTATACAAAACACAATCGTAGAATTAAAAAACTTATCTGAGAAAGAAAAGAATAACAACTGTTTCCATCTAGTTGTTATTTTATGACATAATATTAACATGAAAAGAAATTACTCAATTTTTGTCCGTTGTTATTTCGTTTATATTCTGATTTTTCTTAATTTAAAATATTATAAAACAATAAGAAAGAAAGTTAAAATCGATAAACGCATTTAAAAACATGACTAAGATTAATCAATTTGTAGTTTCAAAAAGATTTCATACAGAATCTCACAAGCAATTAACTTTCAATTAATTGTATTGTCATCTATATTTTTTTTCATATTCAAGTTGTCAATTACAGCGATCCCATCAAAATTGTTGAACTATTTTTTTGACGTACCTTTTAAAGCTCTATTATTCAAAATAATTGTTTTCTCTTGTAAACATCGCAAAGGTTAGTATAGTTATCTTAAAACTCTCCTGATCTCCTTGAGGATCCATTAAAAAACGGGATTACAATTATTGTGAAATCAAACTTTATTGTATAAAAATAATTGTATGGCAACCCCACTAATATTGTATTAGCATATTTTATTTATTATTGAAAGTTACTTATAATTATACTACCCATTTACCAATATTGTTCATGCATTATTCAATAAAATAAAAGCTCATAAATCATGTTACATATTTACTGTAGGTACCTATTAGTTAATGTATTTAGTATAAGAATAATAATATGATTTATTTGAAAATTAAGTGCAATCAAAAATTAAATATAACAATTATACATAACTTATTTTAAGTTAACATGGAGATACCACAGCAAATTATGATATAGTGTTTGTCTTAAGAAACTCAAGTTTAAATGTAGGTACAACTAGTACATTGTTTATTATTATTATATTGTTATGCTTACACATAGTATTGACTATTGACTATTGTTAAGGAGTGTAAATAATGTAGAATATAGATAGTAAAAGTATTGTAATGTAGGTACTTTGTGTAGTATCAAAACATTAAACGGCAAATTTGAAGTAGATTAATTTATTGAATTACACTATGTATACATATAGATTTTATAAGTAGGTACACAGCGTGGTACAAGGGGGTGGACCGTTTGCACAATACTTATCCATATTTAAGTAATTACAATTGTTTATTTAAGTAGATTTTAATATTATTTTCTATAAATACATTTTTTGAATAATATCAGACAAATAATCAATGATAACATTTAGTTTTAGAAAACTGTATTAAATACTGCAAATTAATTACATTTTGATTAAGCCTTAATCTTAAACTCTACCTATACGTAAGTTAAAAATGACTTTTAAGCAACAACTTTATAAATGGAACATTCATCTATACTGATTATAGTTTTTGTTTAATTTGGCAATATATAAGGATCAGATATTATTCGAAATTTCGAATTCGCTCACTTTAACACTGTAGTATATAAATAGGTGTGTGATATTAGGTATAAATGTAATGGTAAATATAGAATTCGAAAGTTATTCTGAACAGAGGTCAGTTAACGATGACTTTAACGGTTCTAAAAAAATTTAATCAGGAACAGACTTTTTTTTAATTCTATGACTGTCGTCGAAAGTTTTTTCTTACGCTTCGAAAAGCTATCGAGAAAATTAAAAAATTACCTCTTCGAGTACTATTGATACTTGATTTCTAAATTTTTTTCCATTCCATACGAAATTAAACGCTGTTTTCTTTAAATCGAAAAAATGTTCATGGAAAAAAAATAAAGTAATAAAAACATCATCGTAAATTCGTAAAACTATTACTTTGCTCGCTTCACTTAGAATCTAAAATGTTACTTGAGTAAAAATTGGTTATAACAATGTTGGTAATGCACGACAAATTGGTTATATCAATATTGGTTAACACAATAAATCGGTCTTCAAACACTCAAAGTGTTATTGCCTTATCGCTGCCAAAAAAAATCCATATAAAATACAGAGTGCCCCACGGTGTTTATCCCGTTAATAACATATTTTCTAAATATCTAATTTTATAGAATCTAATTTAATCAAATTAGATTGTTATATTAAATTTTTTTATTTTGATACATTTCTATGATATTTGCCTTTTTGTATAATTTTATCTTTTGAGATTACTAAATTTGTAGATTTGTTTCTTCTAAAAATGTTTAAAGTATGTTTAATAATTCATCAATTTCTTATAAAATATTAATTGAAAAACTAATAGACACAAATATAAATAAAATTGGAAATTCTTATTGATATTATATAAAATAAAACAAAACGATTACAAAATGTAAATTAATAACAATTTAACTTTTACATAGTTTATAAAATCAGACCGTCTAATTTTTTTCTCTTAGACAAAAAATAATTTAACTTAATAATTACAAAAGATATAGTACAAAATTAAATAAATAATATGATCATGTAAAACAATATTTATGGATTTTCAAAAACAAACTATTTAAAAAAAAGTTTAAACGGGGATAAACATGGGTTCAACCCCGGGTTCCACCATCTTACAGTTAATACATTATCCTAAATTGTACACATATCTTTACAACAAAGTTTCGGTCAGGACAACATAACGGATAAAAGTGCCACTTATTATTATCTCCATCGGTATTATTAATCATTGAATCGTTATAAGAGGTTTCTGTGAACCATAATATTTATATTGTTTCACCAAATATGGTCTTAATCGATTTAAAACTAAATCCTAAGTATCACAATAATAGTTATTCTACAGATTAAACTTTCATCTATGTGTTTTTATTAATAAGAAAATGAATACATATACTGCGCTACTGTATTATTTATAATTTAAGAGTACCAACTACTGTTCTACATCAAGATATTAAAATAATCTAATTTAAATTTAAAATATGCAATACCTATCTAAAAATTTGGATACGCTGATTGGAGTGTTGTAAAATAGTTATTAATATAAATATTATGCACAACTAATGACATTTGAAAAAAAAAACTATTCCTTATACTTTTCAAGTACCTTACGTTTTTTCTTTCTTAACTTTATACCATAAAGATAAATATACAATACCCAGTCTTTATTCATTAACAATTAATTATACATTTTATGCTATTTATAATTTGTTAAATTTCTTTACATTTCATAATACAAAAATAATAATGCCAAATTTTAATTATTTATCTATTTATAATAATAAAGTAAGTGAAATATCTACCTAATAACTTCTAAACGTTTCTTATTAAACTAAGATTACCAAATACTAGAATATATTATTATGAACATAACTAGAATTCGGCGATTTCACTATTGGCAATCGGTAGAGAATGAAAACAATACTTCGAAATATTTACTTAAGAATAATTAATTGTTGACCTCGTTATAGTCGTTTCAAACGATTTTGTTACTAATAACAAGTTGGATAATATGGTATTTCAACTTTGACGTTTTAGTGCCTTCTTAATAATATTAATATCTATGTAATGAGATTTACTTATAGTATACACTTACCTATTTTACGATGAGTTATTCGCCGAAGACCACGACAGCTGATTTTTACTCAGTTATCACACACCACAGAGTTGGTCGAAAATCAAATTCTCAACATCTTCCGGTGTGCAACCAGCCAAATAAAACACACACGCACATATACGCACTGTACCAGCACTCGGGCGAACTCGGGTGTTACGATCTATACCACAACTGGACAACGGCGTCGCTCTGCGTGATCAGAAACATCATATTATTATTATTATGTGATCATCAAAATGAAAACAAAAAACAAAACAAAACAAAAATCTCGTCTTACAAAGCCCTACCGACTACCCGGACTACGGTTCTAGCACTGCCGCCCGCAAATGGAGTACAAAATACCCCTCGCGACTCCGACTCCCCTCCAACCCCAACCCCCGTTATTGGGCGCTGGTAGCGCCCTGGTCCCCAAAGCGGGACTTGCGTGGAAACGCTTGGCGCGGGCAACACGTAAACGACGGCGCGGCGCCCGGCGATCTTCTGAGATTATATAGCTGGGCTACGCTAATACCAAGCCACAAGGTGGTCGCTCGTGCTGTACGTGCACGTTGAGACTAAATCCCGTATAGGTGCCTATCTTTTTGCTCATTAATACTACTTTTAAGTGCGTGTCACGGCGATATACACTACACGATACTCTAAAGGTTATATGATATTATTTTTGAAGTGTTAAAACGTGAACTCAGTAGTATTTATTGTTTTAGTTGCCTACCTATAGTCATAAAATAAATGACTTGCTAATGGTGTACGGATATTATTATGAGATACACATAATTATACATGACGATGTATATGCACACGAATAAATAATGATAAACAGTTTTCATTGAACTACATTTCACATTTTTCTCCTTATCTTGTGCCATCCCCGAAAAAACATCCACCAAATTTACAAGAAAGTAAACAATTCGTTCGTAATAGTAAATCTATTTATTATTTTAGAAATTGTTGTTGAAAAGAATATCCAAAATATTTTCATAATTTTTTCAGTACTATTGTATGTATACCAACTATTTAAAATTATAATGATGTGTTACAATTTTTTTTTGTTTATTATAATACTACTTTTCGGTTATTTATTTATTTTTATTTCTATTATTTTTTCAGCATGAACTACGAGGCTATAAGTTTACCATTATTTTAACAGATTAAACTGAAATGATTTATACATATAGAGTGATAATATTCACATTAGACAACATGGTTATTTATTTTATTTATAACTTACCTAATGCATTGTAATATTATGTTTTTAAGCATTTATAGTTATAATTAATAATGTCGGAAAATAAATTCATGTTTAATTTTAAAAACTATATGGAAAACCTATTTAAAAAGTAATTCATCATTGTGTTTGGGTTAAAACATAAAAGTAATAGTACAATAATACATAAAATGGGCCAAGATTATCAAGAAAAACGTGTGTTCAACAACGATCAATTAATACGGTTTTGAGTACTTTTCTATTAAGTTTTACGAAAAATGATTTTTATATTAAATTCAAATTAAAATATTTAAGCAGAAAAACTATAAAGGAATTGGATGGATAACTGGAGTGATTCAAAAGCATTTATAAGTAAGTACTGTGATTCAAACAATAATTATGATTGGAGTTTGTACACATGCAGTTTTTTTCAAAATGTTTTACTGGAAACTATATTTTTCAAAATGTGTTAAATATAATAAATTGTGTGAATATGCGTAGGTATTTTGTATTTAAACTTTATGTTCAAATTTGAACATAAAAATGTGTATGAGGTTATAAAAAAACAGTTTTACAAATATAAACAGCATTATCATTGACATGTCCTTATCTCAACAATAATGCTTTATTATTATTAAAATATTAATAATAATAGTGGTGAACCAGAAATCCATCACATTCGAGAAATTAATTATTCTGAGAAGTACTCAGTTAAACAACATATTTTATAAGATTCATTCAAAAATGTTTGGAGATTATCTATATGTTTTTATTATTAAAAAGTCATTACAGACGCCTGCAGCTGGTAAAACATAAAAGCTCTACCCTAACATATAGACACAATTAATAATCAATATAAATAGTGATTATTGTGACATAAGGCAATCGAGACATTTTTATAATCGGAAAATTGAGTTACATATTTTGTGAAAAAAAATATATAAATAGTTGGATAAGCCTCACATAAAATATTTAATTTTAATTTTTAACAATTCCAGCAGTAGGTATATCCATCATTATATTTCTTAATAAATAATGGTTATTGTACTATTCTGAAATTATACAAAATAGCTAACCATAATATTTTGTCTTTAAAATAATAATTTAGTGGTGTAGAATTTACACTGTAGATGGATACCCACTACTTTAATGACCCGAGACAATTTATAACAAAAGACGCTGATATTCGAATGTTTAATGGCTTAAATGTTTAATAGGTAGTATGTCATTGCTAGGTGTGCCATAATAATTAACCCAGTTTTAACAATGGTGTGATAATAAAAAAAAAATAGATTAGTACTAACTCGTGGTATAATGATCAGGGACGTCTGCAGATAATCATTTCAGTGCGTACAACACGTTTGATAAATTTGAAATCTTTTAAATAGGTTCTGTTAAGCCTAATTTTTAAACATTACAACAAATAATGAAATCATCATAAATGTTGTCTCATAATTTTTTATTTCCATTTTATTATATTAATTTATTGGAATATCTTTAGCTTTCTTTTTTTTATCCCATAATCTGAACTATGTGACGAGTTGTAATTATTTAATAATAGTAAAGATATAAAAACATTTAACTCTTACCCTACTTTGTATACATAATATATAGTAAATTAATCATAGGGATCATTACATATATTCAAAAACATGCTACTGTAATAAAATGTTGGCTTTAATAACTTTTGCAATAAAAATGTACCATACAAACGAACATAAAATTTAAAATAAAATTTCATTAAGATACTGTTAATATAGATATACTTTATTTTTACTTTGATTAATCTCATAGCTACCTACACTTTTTTGAATTGTATTCACAAACACAAAATATTGTCGTACAAACTGTTCAATTATTATTCGTTAAATATGTTATTGACAGTGATGTTATTTTTAAACGATACATTTATAGTTTATTATTGTTAATAATTTATGACAAATATAACAACATGATAGCTGTCATAATCATTATAATATAGGTAATAATGATTAAAAATTATAAAAAGAAAATATGTATTATAATATAATAAATCTCTTTGCCAATAACTTGAGTAGGAGGTACCTATACATACCAGGTGATACTTTTAAAATAAAACACTCATTATTTTTCTTACATAATTTAAAGTCATTAAAAAAAACAATACTAATTATTTATTATCATAATAAATGTTGTAGTTTTTAACTTTTTTGAATGAGAACAAATCGATTTTATTGTAAACGCCACTTATTGAGTAAATTTCCAATCTTTTTTTATTATTTCTCGAGTATACTTACTGAACTTATAACCCCTCAAACAACAAACTAGATACAATTGTAAATACAAAAAACCACCCTCAATATTGAAGATTAAAGCATTTTTACTGGTTTAAAATGTGCCTTCAAACAAAAAAAAATATAACCATCATTGCGAAACCAATAGCTTAGCTCAGAATCAAAAATAACGTAAAAACGGGAATATTTATTGAATACCATTTTTTTACAATATACTTTTTGTTATGTGCTGTAATTAAAAAATAAATAATAGTAAATACTTTGAATTAACCTGCACAAACTAAATAATATTTAAAATAAAGTCATCATTTTTTTTTAAGTAACCATGTTTATAATTATATGATAATTATTACAGTTTTTAAATTCGTCATAATCAGGAACAATTCTTTCTTTATTATGCAAAAAAATGGATAAAATGTTTAATTTTAATACATTAGGTTTAACATATTAATACAAGATTCCTCGAAAGTTTTTCCCAGTGAATTGTATTAAAACTTAAAAGCCACATTAATTCTTTATTACCGTTTTAATTTTAAATTTTGTCAAGATAGTAACGTAATTATATTGGATATTTAAACATAAAATAATGATTTATCTTCAAACGATTATTTTGTTCTTATTAAAAATATTAACAAATTAACAAATTTGAAACGTGCCATTGTTACTTAAATGTTTTTTTTCATCCATACACAATACAATTTGAAATGTATTGAGACTAATTTTAAGCTATTTTTATTATGAACTGTTTCATATTATTCTGTGGTATATGGAAAAAATAATTTTAACCTACCATAATATTAATATAAAAATAAATTTCTAATAGTTATATAAATAATAAGGCATCATACTGATGTCCATCTCTGCTCAGAATAGTTTTTCGTACGCACCATCAATATTATTATTGAAAATTAATATCTAACACATCCATTACATTACCTTCTCAATTATGAGGTACGAATCTCCTCTACAACACACCAGAGTGTCTTACAGGTTTTTTTTTAAATTTTACTTGCAAAATTAATAAAACATTTTTCAGTTGTATAACATAATATAAAAAATTCTGTACATTTTGGTCCGAAGTATAAAAAGAAAAACGTTTCATTATTAATAATTTCATATTGGCTTGGATGATTTTCAAATTTGAAAAAAAAACTATTAGTTCTAGTAGAACATGATTGAATGTGGTCCCATATTAAGATAGGTGCCTATTATACTCTACATTCTCAAAACTATGAACAAGTCACGATAATAATAGATAAGATTAAATCACACCATAGGAATATTCAATTTATTTAGGTACGAGTTACACCTAATAAATAAAACAATATATTGTTTTCGCTTTTAAAATATTGTACACCTTGAGTAAAACGCAACCTAGTTTCAGGCACTGTAGTAGTATTCTCCTCTACATTACAATCAATCAACTTTATATTGCAACGAGTGTACGACCGGACACTCGGACACTGTGTTCTTTCTACCGCTGTCGACCTCCGTTGTCGTTTAATATCGGATCAACGTGCGCAAGTGTGTATGTGTATATGAGTGTGGTTTCGTGTATATTTATTCGGATTTTTTTTTCATAATATTTAGTGATAATTCATGGACAATAAACCTATGGTATATCTGATTTAACAAAACCAGAATAAATAAATCGTACATGCCAAGTAAGTAGTTCAAAAATCTATATTTTTTTCTCAATATTGATATTACATCGACTACTAGGCTATTAGTTTACATTGTATTTACATATTATAGTTAATAATAGTACAGGTTATGCTTCAATTAGGTTGTGTAATTCAATTTCCCTTAAGAAGTTAATAATTTTGATATTTTGATTGGAGGTTAGGTTGTAAGTTGTAATACTTCTCCAAACAATATTTAAGTGTTTCATAAAATAAAATAAATTATTATTTAGGTAATTATTAACCATTATTATGGTTAAAACAAAATAGGCGTATATAATTATTTGTGGTCAGTTAGTAATCATAGCATAGAAATTAATTCAATTAATAAAAATCAAAAATTAATTTTTTAGATAAAACAAAAGTAGGAGTAAAAGGTGTAAGACAAATCGTAGAATAATAATTCTTTAAATATGAATAGTCTTATAAAAATTGCAATGCACTATAAACATAGAGTGCGCAGAGTTTTTTTTCCACTGTAGAACTATAATAGGAGTACGATAGAAGTCAAAATATTTAACTTTTTAAGTTTTCACAAAAGTTCAATAAAGAAATTGTATTTATTTTAAACTGCACATAAAATTACAGAACTCTTACACTAAAAATCAAATAAAAAGTTAATAGTTAAAATATTTCAGTACTTCAGTAGGTATGTAACAAAACTTCCAATACAAAACAAAATACCTAATATAACATAATGCATATATTCTTGCATACCATTATTTAACGACCGATAACATTGTATTACGAGTATTCAGCCCTAGGGAATGAATTACAACATGGCTGGCATTTTGAAGAGAAAAAAACGATATCGGAGATAATTAAACGATAAGCGTCGAACGGGATACAAGTACTGGTTCTACTGGTTTTTCTATTTCATTCGTGTAACCCATGATCTCATGCTCATGTGATGAATACTTGGCCATAGATAAAAAAAATAATAATAACAATAAAAATACAAACGTCCAATATTCAAATATCCACTATTGACAAAAATATCTACCATTTATAAAATCACAGATGAAATTTATAACAAATTAGTTAAATATTGAAATAAATAATAAAATAATACATTTGTATGCAACAATAATTTGTATGTAGGTAGTAGGGTCCCTAATTACCAATAACATAATATACAGAAAATTTACAAAGTAAATATAAAATAAACTTGCAACAATATTATCTAGGTATAAAATTCCTACTATTAGATGAATAATCATTTATTGTTTTTATGCAACACATAATAACAATTTAAATATTCATTTAAAAACCTTGCTTTTACTTATAATATAAAAACTAATTTAGGTACTTCAATAAAAATAAGATATTATACTAATACCATTGAATGTTTATAGTTTAATGAAAAGTTTCAATAATATATTCATGGTAATCGCCGTTTATAAAATGCTATTAAAGAATTTTCAGCACTGATGCCCATTCATTACATACCTACACCAACTACAAAAGTAACCGCAAAAATACAAAATACCATCTCAACCCTTAAGGACATTTGTCATAAATAGATATTAATTAAAAATAATTAATTAATTTTAAAACAAATTATTCGTACATTTTTTTTAACATTACATTTTCCTTAAATATATGAATATAATACGTAACTAAAATCGTTTTAAAAATAAAAGATATGAATTAAATTATATGTCTAATTTACTTAATAATAATAAAACTTAAGTTTATTTACTATTAATATTTTCATTTTACTATTATAATTTATAAATTGTAAGTATTAAAGTACTTAAAATAATTTGAAACAGGAAAACATTTTTTTATAAAATAAAACGTTGCGATGTAAGTATTCAAATTTTTATACTTTTTAAATGTTGTCAATAAATTACTAGATAGCCAAAAAATTATAGGAAATAATTCCATAATGTTCCAACCAGTGAAATAGACTATCCCTTGACGAAAAAAATAATATACCTTATAGGCTTATATTATAATGACTTATACAATACAAATAGTAAAACATAAATAATTCCTAATAACAAATATTCAGGAAAGTTCCTTAGAAAATAAATTCCACGAGTTCATTCAACCATAGATAACTTAACTGATGAAATCAACTCATTTAATCATATATTTTTATCTATAGGTGTAAAATAAATAATAAGTTTCACATGATAAAAGTAGATACATAAATACATAATAAGGTGCAATACTGCATAACTATAGTACGAATACATAGGTAATATTAATTCCCTTTAATACCTTCCCTGTATATAGGATTAATCTAAAGTTTTTAAATGAATTACATAAAAACAAACAACTTTTATAAAATAGTAAATGAAATCCTTATATCTGCTATTCTAGGTAAATCTCAAAACTATATTTAGAATTAAAATCTTTATATCTTTATATAATATTATGGTTTTATTTTTATTTATATATATTTTTTAAATATACTTAGTTTAGATAATTTACCAAGATATAGTCTAAGATATATAGATAAGGACTTTGCTTATATTATATACAGTGTAATTTTACACAGCATACTTACTCCCATTTTTTCATGTGATCATGAATTTATAAAAATTCTGATGTTTGTAATTTGTAATTATGCTTATAAGGATCATATTTTCATATATCTACTTTGATTTTTATACCATTTGTAACCTGTCTAGTGGTGATATAATATAACGCGATACCTAGCTTTTTGCATTACTTTCGTCAGTGAAACATACCTAAAGGACATTTTTATGGTTTGTCTATTGTCGAAAATTCGGGATATAAAAAAATATGCATTATAAATATTAAAACTTACGAAGTATAAAAAATAGATGACATTTTGTATCAGTATGGGCGATTCTGCGATCCGTAAACATTACTAACAACATTTGTAAAATAGTATTATAGAAAATATAACAATGCATATAAATCCTCGCCATGCGTATAATTGAACATAATTCTGTTTAAAAATCCATATAATATGATCACAATGAAAGTTTAAATTTAAAAAAAAAACTTTTCGATCAATAATTTTACATAATGTTATAGTTATAAACAACAACTACTCTGAACACGCATCAAATTACATATTATTATAATCCGAATTCTGTGTAAAAACATTGACCATGAAGTGTCACTGATAAAATGATCCTTCAACCATTCTCATCCAGAAGACATCATAGGTAACCGAATGTGTTGTCTCCGTATTAGAACGTAGGTATACAACATAGCAAATTTAAGTTCAGCAGAACCAATTTCGTGTAATTAGCATCAATATAGTAGAGTTAACTAACCTATTATATAACTTAAAGGCAAAAACATTATCTGTGTTTGTGCCGTTGGTGTATAGGTACGATATTTTTTACATATTCATAACTTGCTTGGAAATTTAAGTATCGTATAAAAACAACAAATTAACAATGATTATAATTGTATTATTAAGTTTTATAATCAGGCAATTCACTTTAATATTACAATTTTATTAACAACACGAAATTGGTTCTGCTGGACGTAAATTTCCCATGCTGTAGGTTTGTAAGACAGAGACAACGTAATACATTGTTATGAGGCCACGAGGTTGGACCTCGTTCTCGTAGTTTGTTTAATAAGATTAAATTAGTATATTTTTATTGAAAATTATTTAAATTTTACCACTTTTATGTATTTATTCTTTTCACATAGAAGATGAAAAATTCATCAACATTTAAAATTAATAATGTCCTTTATATTTTAATTCAAGTATGTCACATAATATAATCTAATGAATGTATAGTAGGGTACCTACTAATTTATTATTAATGTATACAGTAGATTTGACAAAATTTCTAACATCATTAATAAAAAATACACGTAATGTCAGTTTCAAAACAGAAATCAATAGTGAAAACAATACTACTTTAGTATTCGTCTGACAATATAACAACACATGACTATGTATAACTTTGATTAATTATAAAATCAAGCGATATTGGTATTACACTATTACTCAATACATACACATTTATACGTTTAAAAATAAGCTGAAAATATTGCTAGCACATGGGTTATATAAATAAATACAACGATCGCCGTATAATATAGCCACTCAGGTAAATAACTACTATATGATATATATTGTTATATAAAAATGTGTTCAGTGTATATAAGATGTATGTTCTACGATTAGGTTTTCCGTGCATTTCAGGAGCTGGTATTGTCAAACAATTACAATTTTAAAAATTGTATTAAATAATATATTAACAGTAAACACTTAAATAATAATATATTACTGTAATGTATAAAATATTTTTTGCCAAAAAAAAAACCATAAATTTGAAGCTGCGTAACATAGAAAATCAAAGTGATATAATCAAAATTCAACTAATAATAAGTCAAACATTCAACAATTCAAAATATCACATTTTCTGATAAATTTAATTTATAATTTTATACTACCAATTTAAAATAGTATAGATATCACTACGTTATTTTATTAGAGGATTGAATTACTTTGTACGGAAATATTAATACGTAAGTATATGCTTTTATATCGACTTGATCTTATTGATTTCACCAACTTGATATTGGTACCAAACAACTGAAGATCAGATTCCACAGTACCAAAACATACTTATAAATTACGTGCTAATACACAAACTATTTCAAAACAAAATGAATTAAATTTTCTCTAAAATATTATTATGCTTCAGAAATGTTATTATGAGAAAATAATTATTTTCTTCAATGAACTGCTTCAAATTTACTTAATTTACTCGGAAACAAATACAAATCACTAAACAGCAAGACATGTAGGTAATTTATTTGTACTTTAAAGAATATTTAGTCATTAAATGTAAAATATATAATTACACATTTAATTTGTAAAATTGTATCATTAGATAATATCCGTATGTTAAAAAACATACCTAAATAATATTAAAAACAATTTATGAAAATTTACTAGTAGGAATAATGATGTAGAAATATTTGGTTTTAACGTTGTATTATTCTTAGAATTAACATAAACTATCACATACATTGTGAGCTTACTAATTGTATTGCATCTGTAGGTTGTAAAACGGAAATTTTAATATTTTAGTTTCAAAAATACCATCGTTAGTTGTAAGAATAAGAAATTTAACGCTTATTTCGGTTGTAAATTTGGAGTGCTAGCTCGCTTTACAACAAAAATAATAATTACAATACTGTCATATATATGAGTACTGCATTACGAATTCTATAATAATATATAATAAGATCAATAAAGTTTTAAAATTGTTGTAAATAGTTATAAATTCCTAAATGTAACGTTTTTATTCCTTTAATTGATAAAAAAATTATTATGATTATAAAAAAAGACAACAATTTACACAGAAATAACATTAAATAGTTAAATACATATTCGGTTGAAAATTGACTGCACTAAGTCTGAACCAAATTTAAATTACCAACTAATTAATGACTTATATAATTGAAGTTAGTGTTTCAAATACTTCAATTCTATATTTCACATGGATGAATAACATTTCGAAAAATACAAGAAACCATTATTAGGGATACCCAATATTAAACTTAGAGTAATAAAATAATTTATAAACATGATATTAGTTATGGTATTCTCTACAAGTTATCGGACCGTGAATTATTCTACTTTGAAACTTACTATATTCACAGCATTAATAATCTTACTAAAAACATATTGAATTAAGTTCATTTTCACCATATCATGAGTATATATTAGGTATATATTCAGAGTCCACAACATTTAATTTAAGACTTGCAAAAAAAATCATGTAACAAAAACATAATTCTGAAGATTATGAAAACCATTAAGGTATTTAGTTTTTAAGCAACTTATTTCTTATACGAATTTATTGTGAAGTTCTAAAAAAATACTTTAATAAGTAATCAAAATCAAAGGACACAACTAGTGCATTTCCATCCAATATTATGCATAAAAACATTAATATTATATATAATAGCTAAACAATTAACGAAAAGTAAAGAGTGTACACAATTTTCTCTTTTTAGAAATAGTAGTAGTTTTAAAGTAAAAAAATGTGCATGCTCAAAAATATTTTAATTAATTGTGTGGTTCAAATTTCAGGACAACCTTTTCAATTTTGTTTGATATAATAACTTTTTAAAATTACAAAATAAATTACATTATGAAAACGGTAAATGTTTTAAATTTTTAGGATGAATGTACTTTGTTTGAAATTACGTCGTAAACACCAAGTATGGTCTCCAGAAATGAATGAAGACATCAAACATTCAAATGCGTAAGTTATTCATAATTGTATTTAATATTTTCAAATGTATAATCAATTGCGTTTAAAGTTTAAGAAAAAAAATAGGATAGTATGTAGTAGTTTCATTCAAAATAGTACTTCATTTATCAAGTATTAGTGGTCTCAGTGTTACTTTTATTATTCAAAAACTTTTTAATTACAATAACTAATTATGATAACTAATAAGTATCAAGCTATTATACTGTAACTCTATCGCTACCATTATGGAGGTAAGTTTTGGATGAAGCGAATTTCATGTTCTTATATGACATTTTAGATTACATTGCATGATTGAATCTAACCTGAAGTTGTTTGCATTTAAGACGATTATTCATAATTTTTGTATAACGTTTTACAAGTGTCTGATTTTTGATTTAATTTTTCTGTACAAAAAGTTCAGCATAATAATTTATGATTCGATACTTAGATGTTTATTATATTTATAAAATTTTGTTTATATTTGAGTTTATGCTATTTTATTTATTTCCAAACAAAATTTTAACAAAATCGTATTATAAGATGTAATGAATATCTTAATATATTTTCAATATGCCCATAGTATAGGCATTATGTTATTAATTCGAAAAATTGTTTGGATTTTCTTAGAAAATAGGTTACTCATATAAATATCCATATTATATACTAATATACGACAGTTATCACAAAAGTTTCATATTAAATATATATTTGAGCTATTGCATTCTATAAGTCTCACAAAAAAATATTAACGTTTTATAAGATTTTATTTTATTTTTTAAGTTTATATTTTTAAACGAGTTTTCATTTAACTTTCAAAATATTTGTTTTCCTTTATTTAGTATAATGTAATACATATTATCTAAACATCAGCTGAACACAAAAATCACTAAGCACAATACATAAGTTGAACTTGTATCTCTGTATAAATAATTGAAGTTCTTTCTTGATTAACTAAGTTTGTATTTATTATTTTAATACTATTTACAAAAGATACGTAAGTTTTAAAACAAAAGTATTGTAACTTAATTGGTTTTTATTTTGTCAAATAATATTATATTTTTTTAGAAGATGCATAGGTACATTTTGGTTTTTTTAAATCTACTAAGTAGTACATGACTGATATGGTCACATAATTCTTACACTAAGAATCAACATATTATTATATTATAAACACAAATCAGATGATATCTGGTTGTTAAAAACCTATTTACCTATTATATTATATTATGCAAGTCAGTAATACGATATTTATAACAAATACAATCAAGTAGGTACTACTTTATTTGTAAAAGCCTACATTTGCCGATTATTTTATTCATCTACATCTACCTATTCATGTTCTGCCAAATCCAATAAAATTATTTTGAATTATAAGAATATATTCGTGCTCAACTTTATGTCTATTGTATGTATGTATATGCACTATGTAATCACTACAATGTATATTGTATATAGTACATATATTTTCCCTAGAAATTTTTGAACAATACATAGTTCGGTACCTCCTTGTTATACACTTATATCGAACAAGTATACTTTTCTATAACAACCATTGTAGTTTACCACAAGTTTTAGCGTTCACCACAAAAATTTTTATTTTATCTTTCGTTGTATAAATATAAATATTTTTAAAAATGGATAGCCAATTCACTTAACTAGTTGTATAACAATAATCATTTTGATCTTATTTATTATCGGATATTGATAAAGTGAAAGTGTTTAGTAGAATTTCGCGTAAACATCAAAACCAATTGTTATCTAAAATAATTTAGACTATATAAAATATACATAGGTAAATATAATATGTTGAGCTGAGTGCATAAAAAATATATTATTTTACCTCATTTGATAGTCCAAGCAAATCATAGATGTTAACAAAAAAAATGTACAGCGTATTCAGTTATATATTTTAATCGCTATCTACCTGTACTACATTGTTTGATTTATACAAATAATAAATTCAAAATCGTCAGATTGAAGTTTTTTATAAAAGACAACCGTAAAAGTTCAATTATATTTAGCACAATACAATGGTATAAAATTGTTATCCAATATCTGAAAATTATAACAAGTGAATATTAAAAATGAAATTGGCAGAACTCTGTTAAACTAAAAAAAGTCGAGTGCTTGTATAATTCATCAAAAAATACTTAAAAGTACAACGATATTAGTTACTAACTTAATTATTTAAAATCTTTAGATAGAATCATCATAAAATTTGTTTGAATTACTACAGATGAACGCTCAAAATAAATTTACTGCACAATTTAACATTACAAAATTTAAGTTAAAAAATTATGATGAAGCAATAATGTATCAACCAAGCTCTAATATTCTAATTTTTACATAATAAATATAAACTGTTAATAAATTCATAATTTATGATAAATATATAGGTGCGTATATGTAATAACAAATATGTTGTAATAGTAAATTAGTATAAATTAACTGTGATAATGATATATGATATAGCCATAGTTATAATTTTCAAAGAATAATTTGATCAAGGTAGTCTTCCAGTGACTTTTTGTTAATACTAATACATTCTAGCCTATAGATTATAGGTATAAACCTACACAAAAACCAGATTTGCCGGTAAGAATTGAACATGATAAAATACAAATATTGTATTTCATTAGCAATGTTAAATATATGACTATATATTATATATTATATTATAATATTATATACAATAATAATAATATTCATATTTTAAAATGGCATATAACTATTAAGAAATAATTTGAAGTTAAAAAAAAAAACAAAAAAATATTTCAATTTAGTTTAATAAAAAAAAGTTGTTGAGGTTATAAAAAAAACACAATAATTACTATTCCCATCACACTATTATCCTTCCCATAAAGATGAAAGCGAGAAGAGTATCCAATACTCAGTCGCTAAATCCTGTATGGATTTTTTCTTTAAATAAGTGGATTAACATTATTGAGTATGCATAAAATATAATATTACATAATAATAAATATTATATGATAAATTATTTATTTTATATAATTTAAACTCAGTTGGTTCTTTCAAATCAAGTTTTATAAATATAATCTTTAACAATTTATTTATCTTTTTAATATAAATATTATTGAGGGGATCGGTGGAGGGCAGTTTTAGTTAAAACATACCAATATTTTGTAGTTTTGTTCATCATACTAATGCTACAATACTTTTTAACCAATTTAATTCTTTATTATGTCTACTTGAGATCGGCTAGTCCCCTTTTTAAAATTTCATAACCCCCCTATCCCAACAACTAAAAATTTAGATTGAATATTTTGAAATTTCGTAATTTTCAATCATTAATTATTCGGAATTAAAATCAGAAATCTTAAAATATGGACAGACCGATCTCAAATAAATATTATAAAGAATTCAGATCAGTTTTCTGAAATATTATTGAATTATTAGGTCGATTGATAAAATGATAACAAGATAACAATACACACAAATTAGCAAAAATTGTTTATCATTCAAGCGAACAACGCCCAGGAGGTGACTTGTACATGTGCGTGAGGGAACTTAGCTACTTCCTCTTACACACCGACACACACACTAATCATCACTTACTGGTAACTACGCACACATTCAATTTTACAAAAACCACATCCATGCTTTTTGAAAATTGCCTATTTCGGACTCCTAACAAACTGTCCACCACCAATGACATTAAAATATATTCTAAAAAAACAACTATTATATTATTAATTTTACTGCATATTAATGAATATTTTTTTAAACAAAAATAAAACAAATAATTATTATCATAATGTATTTATTAAAATGAATAAATATAATATTATGTTGAACATTATATTGTGTGTAATATTCTTTAGTCTAAAATGTTATTATATACAATTACAAGGCACCAGATTGCAACACAACATACACGTAAGTGGATAGACAAAATACATTAAAGAACGAAGGAGTTAGATAAAAACTAAAATTCTATGTTTATAAGATTAATTAATTTAAATAACCGCTAATAGTCAAACAAAAAACTGGAAACTCAGTTCTGCTGTATGATACTATTAGAGTGTATTTTACTTCGTCATAGATCATTAAATAGGAGTCTGTAATGGAATCAATGTATACGAAAAACGATTCAGAACGAAGATGATAGGCGGTGGTTGTATCAGGCTCCATTTCTAATGATGATTTATAATATTTATTAGTTATTTATATAATTATATTGCTAACTAATTTTTGACAAAAAAAATCTTTTAGGAGTCAGTACCGATGTATCATACGAGTAGAATGGTCTAAATAAATTTAAATAATTTTAAATATTTTGTAAATTTAATTGAGTACAGAAAATTATAATATTATAAGCAATGAGAAACAGTATAATTCCCCTGCAGGATACCAAAAAAAAAATTTTAATTACAACAAAATATCTAATACCGTTTGAAGAAAAATGGATATTTTTGTTTAAATATATATTATAATTTCGTCAAAGTAACTAACACACCAGGCCACCAGGGTAAGTATCTTTGTCTTTAGTTATTCTAGCTATAAATTAATTTGTATAATCGTATTTATTATAAATACCCGTTCTACATATCGTATAAAAAAAATATAAATTAAAGAAATAATAGCATGCTTATTGCTTAGTAGTTCTGCTCAGAATCATTCAAACGATTATTTACTATCATAATAAACCAATAACCACTATTCTGCACCTAGATAAACGAAGCGAGACGAACACTAAGTTCCTATTTATTCTGTACTGATTTTTTTGCTTATTACAAATGTTACATAATATTAAGTATTACATAGGTGCTAATATTATATAAAAATAAATTATTTATACCTCAATTAATATACATATAGGTGCTTAATAGTATGATGTTGTTATTATGTAAATGTATTTTATAACAGTATAATAGTATAACAATATATAATAGATATTAAAATGAAAAATAACCACCTAACAACATCCTGGGAGCAACACTGCCTAAACTTACCTATTATTATAATATCGTAATAAACTATTTTGAAATTATAAATATTGTTTGTGTGCTCCAAAATTACACAATTACAAACCTACGCAGTGCCCTCGATACTATTTTTAAATTTAAATTTAATAATATATATCAACTCATTCTAATACTAAAAATAACAGAGTAAAATAGATTCTTCTTTACGTAAAATTTGATGTTATGAATTTGTATGACAGAGGCAACACGTGCAGTTACGACGTCCCAACCACAGTCGTATGTCGGATGACCATAATTTATATCATTCTACAAATGATTGGTTTCCAGACTCGAAATTTTAACAATTAATGGCTTTTAATTTTTATAACAAACTTAGGAAACTTATATTTGATTAGAAAATGACCCATATTGGTGGTATATTCAAACAGCTGTAAATTGTAATTAAATATAGTGAAAGGATTTGTGTTGGGAAGTCTAATTATATTGTATTAGTAGTATTGATTTAGAAACCGAATAGAAGAAACATATTATGAAAAAAAAACAATAGAATAAATTCAATGAAAAAAAGAATAATTGATCATTGATATTGTATAATATGTGTTGTGGTTGCTAACTAATGACAATCGATGTTTTATTTCATTTTAAAAACATGTTCAGTCGTTGTACTAACGTATAAAAAAAAATCAGCATGAAGCCATTCACAAAACCGGTTGAATTTACCGTTGTAGGTACATATTATGTATAATCTTGATTATCATACAACCTTCTCGAATATTTCACACATACCCTTTGCCTTATCATAAGAGGGGAGTGACCCATTAACCTTGTTATAACATCCGTTTCCTCTATGTGGTTGGGATTAATCGATACTATTGCCATTTTATCTGCGATTTTTTTCACAAAAATAGTTTTAAATAATATTATCTTTGGAATTTATTTTATTATTTTGTAAATTTTCAGAATTTCCTACTATTGTATAATAGTATAATAAAATGAATAATTATTACTCAATGATAAAAAAATAATTCAACTACATTATTGTAAAATATGATTTAGGAGTTTAGATAAAGACTGTGGTATATAATACGAATAGATAACTTTTCTATAATAAAAATGAAACACCGTATCTTTAAAAACCGCATTATGTACCTATTGAAATTATTTTATCGGCAGTAAACGAATTATATATTAAAATATTTATTTATATATTATTTTTTAATTCTCTGCGTCTAAATGAAATTATGTTGTAGTATGCAATATATACTTCGAATAACGTATGCAAATAAAATCACAATCCATTAGTTTCAAGTTAATGAATTTTTTGATCTTACATATAAAGTTATCATGTAAGTTGTCCAAGATTTGTTCGTCCTTTTAAACGTTCCTTGTCGTTTCATCAAAATAATACAACCTATAAAATATTCACCCACTCCTTTATTATTAATATCGGTCAGATATTCTTCCTTGATTGTGTGTAATTACTAATAACTAATGAACACAGAAATACCTCGGCAACGAAGGTGTGTCAGTAGAAATTCATATATATATATATATATTTAAACTATTCTTTAGTTAGAGAATCTTGGCTGTTTAGTCTTTCTTTATTTCTTTATTTCTACATTTTTTATTTGTTTAATGTTAGAAACTAAAAAAAAACACTGACGTGATGCTGAAATGACTTAATATACCGTGTATTTATCTTACCAAGGTACTCAACAATACCTTGAAGGTAAGTATAAAATTATAAGTACAACAAGCACAAAGCACACAATGCACGAACTGTTCCTCCCTGCAAGCGGTTCATCAGAACATAAGAAATGGTGCACTTACATTATTATAATTTTGAATGCTATGATAAATCATTGAATTTAAAAAAAAACTATTTCAAGTACAGCTTCGTTTACTTTTTGTGTAATACCTACACCTAGAGCTACATTCATTATTTATACTTAAAATCAACTAAATAAAATGCTATTCTTCAGCTATTAATTAAAAATATAAATCTCAATACAAAAATATTTCTATACCTATACCTATAACAAACTAAAATCAACTATGATAACTTTTGAATCAATAGTAAATGTTCAAAAAGCAAAATAAATTATATTTTTATGCAGACAAATTTTCGCGCCAATTTATTTGTTTAAATTCCTCTCTAGTTATTGATTCCGCGTAATTTAAATACCTAACTAGTAACAATATTATATTGTATTCAAAACCATAGAATTAAATTTACGTTTGATTTTGTACCTATGTAAATTTAAAAACAACAAGCAAAATAAGTGTACTCTTGATTGAATTAAACTATAACAACTACTAGGCATTATACAAATATTAATAGTACATTAATACGTAAAAATTACCTAACTATTTTAACCACAAATAAAAGCACTTTTACCAAACGTATTAAAATATTATTCAATATATTTTAATATAATTGTTGTAATAATAAATAGAGTTTTTTTTTAATTTAAACATAATAGGTACACGCATAATGGTAAATAATTAAATGATAATAGAATTTTTTTTATTTGTTTCCGTAAACAACAACTTTCAGCATAATATAGGAACTTAATTTGTATTATTTAAGTAATTTAAAAAAAAAAACTATGAATATAGTTATATTTTTGTTCCTAAAATAATATAGTAAAATGAACAAATACTTTTATAAAACAATTGAAACATAAAATACGAGTAATTCACTGGCCATTGCGTAACTTATTATATTAGTATATATTTCTAAATAGTTTTTATTCTGGATGCATAAAATTCAGTTCGAATTTGCATATTGAAACCTATTAAATATGTATATGTATAAATATGAATGTTCTCATTACCTACATAAATTAATAAATATCATGTAAATAATATTATTATAAAACTGACTGCTTAAGTAAATGTGTAACATTTAAACTTTATAATTTTGGCGTGATCGAATAAATTCAAATAATATAATATGAATGATAAATGGTTTAAGCGTACATTTTCTTTCTGCTTTAAAATATAATTTATCCATTTCACTGAATATCTACATGTAAATAATTTCAATGATAATATTAGAAATTAAGGACATATACTGAAATACATTTACTATTGAATGGTAAACAGAATAGTTGTGTTCCCAATACTCTATGCAGATAGAGAGTGTATAAAACATTCTTAGGTGTGTTCATATATATATAACATGTAGGTACTATAGTATATTATATTATTATGATGCTGCTTCTTTACATTCGAACAAAATATTGTTAACCTTTCTCTAAAGAATATAACTTTTGAATCAATGTTTAATAAACTATACAAATGCACCTACTAACATAATATATCAGCCTATATAATCTAAATTCATAATATACACTGATTTTGTATACTTTATTTTTCTACTCATTCATTGCAAATAATCTTAGTTAGGATGTATTAGCTTTAAAATACATATTAAGTTTCTTTCATACAGACTCAAAAACGTATACGATGTACAAATGAATAAGTTTTATATACAGAGTATGACGGTGAAGTATGTCCGGTTATGCTAAGAAATCTGCTGAAGTATAGTAAAACTTATCGAAGTTTTTTTTGTGTTGAACCTATATGTTACATAGATAGAGGTAAAAGATAGAGTTAATCAATCTCTAGAAATATTTCCGAAATTCTCAGAAAATAGAAAATGTGCTTGTCTCTTAAAATAAGAATTTAATAATTAAAAAAATCCATAATTCTTCTAAGATTTTAACCTCACTAGTTAACATTGGACAAATACAAAAAGTTATTACAAACTAGTTATTTATTATTTAATAATGCTATTAAATACGGTATATAGTTATATAGGTAATAACCTATAAATGTGTGTTTATACATAAATATATACGTATATACTAGGTTCTAACTACTAATGTACTTTTAACAGATCTGATACCATAAAAAGATTTTAAAATTTAATGCCTAAGACACATCCCAAGACACTCGTTCAAATGGTCCACTCAAAATCATTTTCTAACCTACATGCAAAAGAATTATCTTTTTTTTAATTAGAAAAATGCTATCAATTTTTATCCTAGCCTATCACAATAACATTGGTCACTTGTTTTTCAAACATCACAAACCATCATATAGGTGCATACATAAAAATCACAATTGTCTGCATTGTGTTTGGTAAACACCAAGTAAAATCGATCCTGGGATGGCGAGCCTGTGGGGCCATGGTGGGAGGAGCTCACGGATCGTTGACATTGTTTCGTTGTTGCCTGTAGGTTTTAATGGTTGCGGTACGGATGAATGCAAGGAAAAAGGGGAATAATAAGTAAAAAGGATGGAGAAACGACGATGACGACGAAAAGTATGTTCATAATAATATTAATAATAATAAAAGATCATGATACGGAGTGTGAACTGACATGTACACACAAAGTGAATCTGCTTGTTGTTTATTTAGAATGATCCTAAATTCATCATAAACCAAAAAGTCTTGGAACGAGTATAAAAAAAATCCTTATTTATTATGAAAACTAGCAAAACCATTCATAAATCATAAGATAACTACTTAAAAATATTTTGAAATATTATTCAAACAATATATTATTTATATTGACAGATAGTGATTAGAATAATAATAGTACTGAATAATGTAGGTAACTTATAACTCTATCAATAAACTCACATTTTAAATAATTTTAGTTTCTAACAAAATGTTATTTATGTTTCAAAACTATAATTTTTGGAACGCAAAAATCTTCAACATTAGCTAAATTTATTAATTTTATTACCCGCTACTTTATAAAGTAAGATAAAATATAATTAAACATTGAGAAATAAATTTAGAAAAAAAATACCATGTACATAAAACGTTTATTAATAATATTATATACGTATTATGTTATGTTTTAAAAATATAATATTAGATTTAAGTAAAACTTCGTGAACCCAGTTATTATTTGAAATACCGATGATAGGCCACGCATATATTTTCATGACGTGTGAGTTATCCTCTAGTCTTTACTAAAGACCAATAAAACAAATTGTTGACCTACTCGTATACATAAAAATCAACAAATCTCTATGTTATTATCATAATGTTTATAATTTAAGGCCTCAATTATAGCTTCACACAATTGCTTATATAATTGAAAATCTTATAAATTGTTGACCCTCTTTCTTAATGCACAAAACACATAAGGTAGTGGCGCAATTTCGGTAAAATAACTGTTGCTGAACCTTTATAATACTACTTCGTATAAACCCGTTGAAAAAATACTTTCACTAGTGTATATCTTTAAAATTGCTAAAAAAAATAATACGTGTGCTAATTTTAAGACTAGGAGTGTTAATCATCTTCGAGACCCTCCTTTTAACTGCACATATAGCCCTTAGGTAAATTGAATTAACTTTAAAAGGTGTATTTATGTCTTTATGACATGTATTTATGTCTTTATGTATTTATTTAAATTGGGGGATAACTATTGATACCTAGTAATATTAGTATACTGGTTGAGTCTTATACAGTATGAACTATTCATTATTGATTATAAATACACATTTATTTTTTATTTTTAGTAAATCTAGCTTAACTTTAAATTGTTTGATTCACAGTTCTCACATTTAAAATGTTTAACATTATACGGAGTTCATAATATATAATATAATATATATTACTTATATATTATTTAATATATATTTCACTTTATGATATCAGTTAATCTGTTTTGATTAAATAAAAAAAAGCTTACTTAATTACTTATAGAATATAGATATTATATTTTAACATCTATGTTGATGCAATATTAAAAATGCCACGGGAGTAGAGCGTACACGGCACCTACAGTCTACACCGATATTATGTACTCGTGCTGTAAACTGTGAAGCCATGTTATTATTATACTTTCCCAAATAAATAACTCCGGAAATTCAAGTGTAAATTACTGTTTCCACCTATCGCCAAATCGAGATACGTTGTATACACCTATAGGTACAATAATATACACGCTAACTACTT
Source organism: Myzus persicae (assembly GCF_001856785.1). Classification (NCBI taxonomy): domain Eukaryota; kingdom Metazoa; phylum Arthropoda; class Insecta; order Hemiptera; family Aphididae; genus Myzus; species Myzus persicae. The sequence goes on from NW_019101113.1 coordinate 246,326, forward strand.
ACCGATCCACCGCCGTTACGGACCATCGCAGCAACACCGACGCCGAACACTTAAAACGATCTTGGAAAATACCGTTTTACTGTTCAAACCCAACGTTTAAACCTATACCTACCATCTCAATTGTTGAGGCTGTCTATCTGTCATTAATACATGTACATAGTACAATAAATACAGACTTAATATCTGGGAGTCTGTCGCGGTTGAGTTGTATAATATCAGAACAAATCTGTTTCGTATAATCATAAAATGTCACAAATTTTTTATCGCATGCATATCTAGAACGCATGCCACGTAAATATTAGCTATACACGTATTTACAGTGTAGATTTTATATTATTAAAAATATAAATAAGTCGGTCTCGAAATTTGGTGCCCGAAAAAAACCAAGAAAATATCCTAACAATTTAAGTATATATTTATTAAACAAGACAGAAAAACTATTTGTTCCAAAACGAGCATTGTGTTGTCAATGGAAAGTGCATTGAAATCTAATTAAAAATAAAAATGGGATGAAAAATAGTATGGCATAATACTCATTAATTATTCAAATATTCAAAAATTAAACATTAAAATATAACCACTGGTTTTTAAGAATATACATTTTTTAATGGGTAAATATGATATCTATCCACTTATCAATTTTAAAGTTTTAAAGAAACCATACCTTTTTCTAATTTATCTTATGCTCTAGACATTTTATAATTATGTTAATTAATATTAAACGATAAATAATTGTGGTTGTCAGATATAAAATTGTTGAAATTAAAATATTATTTAAAATAACCACAAATAGTATTCAATATTGAAATAACTTAAATCAAATCGAACTTTAGTGAAATGAGTTGAAAATTAAATTAATGAAGAGTACCTACATTAGAAAAACGTGTTCAGAATTTGTACAACAATAATTATTATTCGACCACGATTTCATGACTGTATTATTATAACTTACGCTTAAATTTTACTTTTTAAGTCGTTCCAACTTTTATTTCCAACGTAAATACATAATTTGATTAAATCAGTAAGATCTGCAATAATGTCATAAATTACCAAATGTATCACAATCTATATTTGTCTTAAAATATTTTTCTGACGTATCTTAATAGTATCTATATTCTATAGTATTATTAATAAGTATTAATAACTTAACAATTATTCAAATTATTTCACGAAAGAATAAAAATGAAGTTCTAAATTTTAAATTTTAATATATTTATTATTAATCATGGAATTATTAAAATTGAAAATAAATACGCTTGTAAAATTATTATTTATATGTCAAACTTATTATACCTCATTTTACAAATTATATTTTTATATATACTCAATATGCCTCAATATGAACTTATTTTACGGGGATGAATAAAATGCATAGAATATATTAAATTGAACCTTACAGATACATATTAAACAATTAAGAATTATTGATGAGAATATTCTGCTTAAGAAACTACTTAAAATATTACTTTCATATGTCAAAACAATCAATTGGATGTTAATAATATTTTGAGATCATCGAAGGAAACCTGAATAGTTTTTAAGAAAAATTACTATACAATAAGAAGACGCAGTTACGTCACAATTTAAATGTTGGCTAGGTCACTATTTTCGATGACTGAATCATTAATATAATATATGATATTAAGATGTGAACATATTGTTTATATGATTTTAATTAGGTAAAGTATGAATAGCGGTGATTAAGTTTATAAATTATACACCTTAGTGGATAATTTTGTGACTTTTTGTATTATTGTTGTTATTTCATAATTTAATTTAATTTGAAATTTGAGAGGGTGTCAGCATAGTATCTATATATTATTTATTTGACCTAAGCGCAACATATTATAGCAAAATTTTAATTCAGCAAAATTAATTTTGTGTTGTTAGCTTTTATACCTATATAGTGATTGGTGATTATTGTGAATTGGTAATTCATCAAACTTAAAGTTAAGACAATTATCTGCAATGTGTGTACGTAGACTTTTTCATACGAACATTTATAAAAACTTATAATTTGCAAACAAATTGAATTATCTAAAAAACTATGTACAAAACTACAAACCCAGATAATGTCCTTAACTTGAAGTTTCATAATAGGTAAATTCAGTTTACTTAATATTAAATATAACAACACAAGATTATTGGTTCTGCTGAACACTAATTTACCACGTTGTGAATTTTAAGTGGGTCTGAAGAAGAGAAAACTAAATATAGTAAACACTGTCACACTGACATCCGTAACCCAAGTTTGGGTTTCAAAAATAATGTTTGTTAAATTGTATACAGAAAAAACAGTTTTTCTAAATAAAATTTAACAGGATTATTGATATTTAGTAAGATCAAACATGTTTATAATAACTATAAATTCGATACATAAATTTATATTATATTTATAGGTTTACTAATGCATCTATAATGCTGTATAATAGTATGGTGCATTAAGTGTTGAACTTAAAAACGCATGTTATATTATTTTCTATTTTGTGTTTCATTTCTATTTCGATAATGATTGATCAAGATTAAAACTTATGCACGAATGCACGTTCCATGACCCACGTAGTATTTTTGTTTTCTATATTATCCATTTCTCATACTTACACATTTTCTCTTTGGCTATAATATGTATATAATACGTACAGTACCTATTTACTATATATTATATATTATATATTATATTTATGACCGTAGTGGTAAACACACCGTCTATGTTATTATTACGTGTAGGAAGTTTTGGTGCTGACCTCAAATGAGGACGACCGTCTCGAAAAAGGATCAACGCACTTACTGATCGTGCCAGGGCGATCGTGTAGACCAAGTTCATTCAAGGTCACGCTAAGGCGGCAACTACTCTACTAGAAGATTGTTTTGATTTTCTGTTGAGTCACTAATGGACCCAATGCAGTATGCACGTACACACACACACACACACACCCGGTGTTCATGTTTCATATAACACAAATTGTGTATACAATTTAGTATTCAATACTATGGAATATGGATAAAAATAAAATCAGCTCTATAGGTATAGCTCCTATAGAATAGGCTATTACAGTTTAATTTAAATATTCTTTTATAACGCAAACAAATTCATAATAATTACTGTCCAAACGTGATTGAAATATAACCAATAAAGGAATTGAACGAATCAAAACACTTGGTCTAGTAAAATAATATCATTAGAGAGTATCTACTATAAATCAATTTTTAACCTAGTATTTTTAGTATTGAAATGCTAAATAATTACCAATGTTACCTAATCAAAATTAATTTCATTCTCGTAGGAATAATTACTATTATATCGAATACAATAACTTTTAAACCCATTTTATTATTTACTTTAGAATTTAAGCATTTTTTGAACTTTATATTATGTATAATCAAATATAAATATTATATAATATAGGCAATATTGGCACTATTTTAAATCAATATTATAAAACCAATGTTTCAGAAGAAATAGTGAAAAATATATTTTAAACTCAGTCTTATTTATCACACATGACAGCGTCACTCCATATTCTGAAGTTCATTGTTCGATCCTTGTTTTTAATACATGTGTATATAGTCAAGTGTAGCCTATGTGCGCATTCATTCGTGCAATTACGCAGCGGATAGCATATACAATTGTCTAATTATATCTATACACTATAGAATATGTAGTCTGCTCTACCCATACAATTTATTTTGACTACCTACAGGTTACTGGTATGATTCTAAATTTAATACATAATGCATTTAAAGATGATTTAATTATTTGTCAATGATAATAAGGGTACCTAAACTATAGTAAATTATCCAAAATATTATGAGTTATGAATTATTAATATAAATTATAATTACAATTTACTATGGACATTTTTAAATAATATTAATTGCGTTTGGAACAATCAGTGGATCAATCATCTACACATCAAGTTATTGACTATTGTTATTCTATCTAATTAAATAAAATTAAAAATATAAACTTTATATTACCTATGTATTATTCACGCGATTCATACAATTATTCACAAATTACTCAACTAGAACTAACGTAACGTTTGATACGAAGAAACCCAAAGGAAAATAACTGATATTATAATAATCTAAGTTCGTATATAATCATATCTATCATTGCACAAGACTCAATATTTTTTTATTGACAGGGAAATTTAGATCTTAAACATGTTAAACATGTATTGTATTTTATTTTAGTATTAGAAAATAATAGTTTGTAGATAAGTTGTTACAATAGTTTTAAATATTTACAAAAAAATCAAACATTTCAACTTGTGGATTGAAAATTGTTCAAAATATACATCGGAACTATGAATTACAAATACCTCAGATATCACAAAAATCTTTCCTCCTTAGTAATATAACTGTACACTGCATGTGGTTAAAGTTTTGTCATGGTTACAATGTTATATTTTTTAGATCTCGAGTTTATTTAAACTTTACTTAAAGGTACTATATAGATATTTATTATTCAGATTATCAGTATGTTTATATTGTACATAGATGATATATTTTTATTAACTTTTCTATTTCTATTTTTTACAAATTTCAGAGTAATAAGTCCATGAAATAATCACTTTCTAGTAGGTAAGACGATATAATGAGTTATATTAAAATAAGAAAATCTACTATGTTTAAAAGCATTATTATTTATTATATACGAGTACCAACACATATTATAGTAGCACACTATAATATTTAGTCATAACTCCTAAAACAACGTAAATGTAGTAATTACCTTGATGGCTATTTTCATAAATTATCCAGAATATTAATTTTTTAAATAAATGTATTTCAATACATAAAAATGTAAATTCAAGCAGACCATTGATCATTATTAAATTAACAGTATCCGATTAAAATTGAAACAAATAAATACATATTATACATAAGTATATATTCATAGGCTGCCGAATATTAAGTAAGTTTTCATAATTTTCAAGTTTAATTTATATTAAAATTGTTATTTGATAGTCTATGTATTCTGTTGTACAAAAATGTGTTAGGATTTCTTCCATATCATAATATAATATAATACAATGATATACGCGTATTATAAATTAATACATCTATCAGTTTTATCTTATTAGGTATTCAATAATCATATCAATTTTTAGAATTGTTTAACTTAAGTGAAAATAAATTAAGGTTTTTTTTTAAATTTATGTTTGATACAACTAATTCAAAATGTAATAATAATTGATAATAAAATATACAATAATATTATAAACAATAAATATGTTTCAAATGTTTAAGTTTTTTAAGTCAGAATTGATAAATAATTATTAACGATTAAATTACAAGTGAAATTGTATTTATGTTATTTCCCTTTTATTATCGAGCATCACTATATTGCAATAGGAATCCAGATATTAGTCTTATGCTTTATTACTCTATTAATTAATTCGTAATATTATGTTAGAGTTCACCAAAATATTAAAACAGGGAACAATAAAAGTTGGTTTAGAATAAATTTAGTATCTACTATATAACTACAAATTTATATTTAATTTATCAATAATTATTATATTATGTATCGGAGGAAATTCGATTAAAAAGGTTTGACTATCTGATATAGTGATATAGAGTGATATAGAAGTCTACATTTGAGTGAATAACTGAATTAAAATCGTGAAGCAATTAAAGCAACAGTAAAAAAAATATGAGAGTTAATTCAAGTGTCGAGCACTCCGATTTTAATTAGTAGGATTCAAGTGTCCATATTATTATTGAGTTTGATTATTTTAAAATTTAATATTTGACAGAGCAGCTTGATTTTAATAACTTTTTAATTAGTTCTTTTAATATGTGTGTTGTATAGGTAATATTGTTTATAAAAGACGCCGCGTCAGATGTTATAATATGAAATATAAATGTATTATTTATAGTAAGAATAGCTTAAATAAGTGCGTGAGATAGGGAAAGATAATATAGCAGCAAAAGCGTTTAGTAAAAAATATAATTATGTATTACGTAATTAATCAGGTTGAATACTCAATTTCTAGGAATCATGGCTGATATTATAATGACTTGAGAGATCAATTCTAATATATGACGAATACAATTAAATTTTAAGTAGAGTATGATAATATGTTTTTATAATTTTTTATGAATAATCGAATTGGCACAAAACAACTACTATAGGTAGGTACGAGCGATTTCACGTTATACACGAAACAAGTTTGGCCGAGAGAAATACTATATACTGACTTTGGTGTAATGGAGTTTACGATACTAAAATATATAGGTACTCTATTTTAATAATAGTGACGCTACACCTACAAACAAAAAACAAAAATATTGCACCTATATAATCCGAAGACACAACTCTGAGTCTTACCCATATCTCTTACCATTTTACAGAGGATATCTTGGTAGAACAACTATCAAGTATAAGTACAGAGTGCCAAACACTGTTTAAGTTGCTCTACACGCTGGGCCAATGACGTATACATATTAAATCATATTAAGAATTATGATATATTATTTTAAATTATGATATTTTTTACTGCAAAGAGGGTACGTCTAAATGGGTACATCTAAAATGATTATTATTTGATATAGTTTCATTAGTTATAATATAATATTGACGAGCATATATATATATGAATTTAATATGTTCTGACTTCTTTACATATATAATGCTTATAACCTACATTATACACACATCACGTTATGGAATATTAGAAGTCCATAACTACAATCAAACACAAATAAAAATAAAAATGTTTATAACCCCACAGAAAAATTAACGGAAGTGGCATTGATATATTATACATATTTTAATATTTATTATAAACAATCTTAAAGTACCCACCGTGAATTTCATACATTTTTATTTTTTACACTAAAAAGTAAAAACATAATAATTTAAAGTAAACATGATATAAGCGTTGGTAGGGTTCCCCTACGAACTGATAAATACAAAAGCTTATAATAGTATGTGCATCCTACCTTGATTCTTTAATGTTAACAGCGGGAATCATAGGAAGCGTGAAAATGGTTCAGCCATTTCAGATCGAATGAAGTACGTTTTTCTGCCCTCCCCCCCCCCACATTATGTTTTTGCAATTTTTTTTCTCTAATATTTTAAATTGAATTTGTACTAATTTATTTTTGAAGTAATAAGAGAATTTTAGAGGGGGGAGGACTATAGAAACCAGCACCCCTCCAGCACCCCGCCACTCTAAAAATACGTTTTCGCGCAAAATTTCTTTGTAACTATTTAGTTCAAGCTAACGAAAACAGATTTAAAATTTGTTTGAAATTTGATTCTGGCAGCTGGCACCGAAATTTGAATGAAAATTTTGGTGGTGCCAATTTGATTACCACATGGATGGATTTGAAACTTATAAACTCATTTTTGCTGAATTATGTATAGTACTAAGTCTTTCAATCCCGTACAACGGTTTACATTTCAATAAAAATAATCCAAATACCACAGATGTCGATTAAATTAGGATGACCAGACCCAAAGAAAAAATAAAATTGAGTTTTAGAAAAAAAATGTATAATATCTTTGCATTCTTGCTCATCGTTTTAAAGTGACGCGCTTTTAAATGAAATAAAAATGTTGTATGAAAATTCAACTTCAATAAAGTAATTAGTAAATACGAGTAAGTAATAAGTACATTGTACTTATTATATGTTTTGTAGCCTGTATGTTTGGTAACAATATTATAGATTACTTTGTATTATAAATAAGTGGAACAATGACTCGGATGTTGTAGTTTCACTCGTATCAGTTGAAATTCGTCTAGTGGGAATTCTGGTTTAGATAGATCATTTAGTCGGATGTATAAGAGATATTTTACCATTTATATAGAAACTCGAAAAGATTAATCGTGTTATTCTAAAAATAATTTTGACAGACACCGGAGCGGTTGTGAATTTTTAGCTTTTACTATCCATAAGTAAGTATAGTTTATATTTTACAAACTAATAGAGAATAATGGTGATGTGTAAATATTTAAAAAACAAATTTAATTTATGTGAGGAACAAAAGAAACAAAATTACAATATGACTGTACAAAAATACAATCAACGCCAAAAAATTAAATATAATATTTCAATACTAACAAAAAATATTGAATCTCGTTCTATAAAATATACAATTATAGTAAGCATGTACGGCTTACATAATTTTTAGATACCTAAATCCTAAGTTGAGTATATTCAGTGTTTCAAGTGTTATATTCAGCTTGTTTTAAAACACTTTTACTACTATTGCATGGTATGCCTATAACCAGTGGTGCACAGCGGGGGTTTAAGTGTGCCGAGTGTCGACTAACACAACTCAAAAAATTTGTTGAAATAAACTTAAAAATTATATCTAGAAAATTCAAAAACGTTCATTTCTTAAACGTGTTTTATAGTGTTTTTGTGTATAAAGAAAAAGAAAATGATCTACAGTTAAGAGTTTTTATTAGTTATGTCTAAACTCAGGGTTAACTGGTGGAGCTGGTCGGTACGTAGATATTAATATTTTCAACACCAGTGTAAAAAAATTACTGTGAGCCACTGCACATAATAAGATATTAATTTATAATATTTACACATCTTATAGTTGTATTTGTACATACTTATGATTATTAATATTTATTATTATATACACTACGTAATGAATTCATTAAACTGTATTTCTCAAAATATATTGACATATCTAGGGTTCATTTCAACGGTTATTTGTACAGTTATTAGTCACTAATATCTTTAATGTACCTACTGAAACATTGTGGGTATGGTTAATTTATTCAAGCAAATACATTTTTAATAATTAGCTATAAATAATATATAGATAATAATATAAAATAATAAACGGTAATTCGATACACACGAGCAAGCATCAAAAACATAATAAAACCAATTATTTACATTGATCTGAAAGCAAAAATATAACCATCCATCAATACTTACTCCAATTGACATTTACTATTATCTATCATTAAACATTCGAATAAATTGTAATATAGAAATAAATTCGATACTATTATAATATCCTAAGTGAATCAGCTTGATCTGTATTAATCATACATTGGTTTGGAAATACCCAAACACGTATAAACAAGAATACAATTTGAATTATCTTTACATTTTGAAGCTAACTTCTTTTAAAATTAAAGTTTTATTTTTTTGTTTCAATTTAAAACTGAAACTCAAGTAAGACACACAAAACATTTTTAATTAATGTGTCTATCATGAAGCATTTTGTTGATAATCAGTTGTATACTTATACACCTAATTTATTATATTTTCTTTATTTTTAAATGCATCATAAGCAGTACTTCAGCTTTCAGTTGCACATTAAGTGTACATATAAGCTGAGAAATATTGTACAAAAACAGATTGACGAAAAAAGGCACACATTAGTGAAAGTTGACACTTCCCATTTTGTAAATATTTGTTATTTTAAGATCAAAACTTCATTACTTTTAAATGCAATATGTTAAATAATATGTACCTATATTTATATTTTCAATCCTAACAATATTATGATGCAGTAGTATCTAGCATGTAGAGTAACTGCATAGTGTTTCTAGACACGAGAATAAGAAACAAAAAATGCCCGGTAAACTTATATGTACTGTTTAAATTTTTTTTAATGTTTTAAATGCAACTAGCTAATCAATCTTAGTTGTAATTAGAATAAAACCTCAGGCTTAAACAATCAATTTATTCGTAAGAAAAAATATTTACGCCTACATTTCAAAATCTATTTTTAACGAAGTAATATTATTTATCAAATTGTATCATAGTTATTATAGTTATACATATTACATTAATACGTGTTATATTAGGTATTTTAGTATTTAATCCTTTAAGACTCTGAGAATTCAATAAATCTATTAAATATTGCTGCGTCTTCTGCAAGACACCCTTCACCGCAATACCACACGTTTTATTGGAATGTCCGACATACCACGAAACTCGAGAGCTTAACCCAAATTCAATAAAAGCAATCGTCAATGACGAACAAGAATCAATGAGTATTAAGTAATAATATAAAATATATTCATCTCATATAAATTCATTCAACTAAAATTAATGAAATATAATATTATGTAATCTACCAAGTATTCGAATTATTATACATTTAGTACCTATTAGTATTCATAAAAGACTACTTTTTTATACTAAAAATTCCATATTTTTTTATCTTTATTATTATAATGAAAATAACTCTACCAAAGTTCTATACAAATACTGAAATACTTTATATTGAATGAACATCTTTTAAGCGAATAAATTTTTATTTTAGTAGTAATAATAATAATTTTGTTAAGAACCAGCAAGGTATAACACATTTATCAATTATTTAACTGCCTTTCAGTCTATCTAGTATCTACCAACGACGATAAATTCTATACGTATTACCTACAGGCTATAAACAGAATAAGTTAAAACATATTTTGTTATTTATTTATTTTCTTTAATTTATGGACAAATTTTCTAATTTAAAATACAGATTAGTAATGACAATAGTGAATAAATATAGATATATTATGTCAGTTACAAATCAACATTGAACTTTTGACAATTATTAACACCATAAAGGTTTAATTCATATACTGATCGTAAATTCATACAGTTTTTTTTTATTATGGCTCTTGATACTATATTATTGTATTTTTAATATAATAAAAATAAATTTCAATCATTTTAACTGATTAATAATTTATGATAACATGCTAGTAAACCAAATTTTGTACTACATAGTAGAGGTAAATTAATCCTAATACAAAAGGAATTGGAATTCATTGTGTCCCTAAAGTTCTAGAAAGACATATTTTTGTCGAATATACTTAATACTTATACAACTTAGCACTTATTTAATATTTAGTAATAATTAGTATTTTGAATATGACACCCAAAAATCATGATGACAATTTTATTCTATAAAACATTTTGATCAGCGAGTACCTTTACACATATCCGGTGACAAAAATCATAATAGGTTCTTTGAATTTTTCGGGACCACCCCGAAAATAATTTCGAAAAATAGTTTTTATAATTATAATAATAATATTAAATCAAGCGAAACGTTACTATACCATCTAAAAATAATAAAAAGTTAAATTAAAAAAAAGAACAATAATATATTCAGAGTTCAGACAATAGCGAGCTTATAAGTGCCCGGATATAAGTGCCTAAATATGGAAGTCTATACTATTATATTCATGAAACTATCAACATCAAAATGTTATTGACCCTAATACGAATGCCAACACTCCAGCTCTAGAGAAGGCTTATGTTATAAAATGAAAACCCTTGTGGTATTTAAGTCAACGAAATAAGTAGTTTATTGAAAATAAATATTTTTGTACTTCACAGTTTCGACGGTTTTTCGAAAAACTTTATGTAAGCTTACAACTGATTGAGGTAAGTGAAACTTAATTTGAATATTTAATTAATTGTGTAACAAATTTTTGGAAATAATTTTTGTATATAACGTAGCTCAAAAATAATAGTAAATATATTAAAATAAATGACCATAAACATAATTTTCTTACAATTTATTTTACATTTAGATACACTTTAATATCATTGTCAATATTGACCTTTGGGTCAGTACAAAATAAATAAAAATAAGTTTTTATTTTTAAAAAAAGATTTAAATAATTTTCAAACCTTAGTGTGTATATTATTGATTATACATATTGTGGACGTTTATTTTACCAGTGTAGGTATACCCTATAACGTAATTCTAAACTCCCACTACGGGGCAAGCCAAAACTATAAATCAAATTCCATCACAACACGACGTTTAAAATAATAATATATTGTTCACACTAGCAGTAGCACCTTACGCCGAACTGTAAATCGGTGACGGTGGTGGCGGGTTGCTTTGATTAACGACGAACACAAGCTGTGTGCGTATACAGTAGTTACACATTACAATATTATTACAATAAAATATCATGAAATAGCATGGAGTCAATATAATCATGTATTATATAAAATCAGCATTTTGTCACATGTGCGTCCGTCATTGGACTCCAAGGTCATCACTGGTTACTATATGGTTAACGATTTACACACGTACACGTAACTATTATATTATATACTCACACTGCGTCGTCTGCCTGCATTGAAAGTAAAAATTAGTCGTGACCAATGGTTATTGTGCATGAATTGAATAATCATTTATTTATTTTTGAATTGACTAGCCAGAAATAAAAATGAAACTAGTTCTGGAACATTTTATAAAATGTAAATAAAGTACACGTGGATTATATTTTTCACTCTGGGTTGACACCCACTTAAAATATACTCTGTGTCTCTCTGTTCTTTACATTTATAATGCATTCGTTATGTGTGTAAACTGTTGTTAAATATTATAAGATCCACGAGTATTTAAAAAAAATTTAAAATAATTATCATCGTTAGATACACAAGAACTATTTTATTATTTATATGGATGTTATAGTAATTAGTAAATAATTACTCCCTAATCAGTTGATTCATTTAACTCACTTTTTCCAAATATATTATTATTTTAAAATACTTAATTTAAACATCAATACATAGTGATTAATATGAATTTATGTTATTGTGAATTGATTTTACAATTATTTGACCATTTGATCAATAAAGTATAGTATGTCATGTTGGATAATAAGCCTTGAGAGAAAGGATACGAATATCCCAGTAGGTATTCCTCTAAATAATTGGGGAAAAAAATTGTACGACATAGTATAACTTGAGGTCTTTTTGAGCTATTTTTAGACTTTTAAAATTTCTTCTTTTTTAGGTTTTTTATTTATGTTTATAAAATGTTAGTTTTTTGATCAAAAATCTTGAATGTTTAACACAAGATACCTCATACATATTTACCCTACATCAATATAAAAATATCAAATGTATAGGGATAATCGCTAGGTACCGTAATAATAATTACTTTAAAGTTATCGATTATTATTCAAGATTGATGAAGAAATTGGTTAATAATACTAATTATTATTATTATTAAATTATAATAAATACAAAATTTGTGAATCGTATATATACATATATATATATATATATTATATTATTATGCATACTCGTCTTTATATTAGGTATTAATTTTTATATAATATTGTTATTAAAAATATGATGACCGATGAATATTCATAAAAGTAGTAACGTTGCTCATATCCTGTTATTATAATGGACTATTAAATATATATAGTTTCTAAAACAACGTTTAGAACTCATATTATGGTTCGTAAATTTATTTAATAACTATAAATGCAACATTATTGAGATTTTAAGACAATTTAATTAATCATAAGTCAACTAGCAACATTCGTTTATGTTTATAAAAAATTATTTTTAATCCATTTGTAATTAAAATCTTAAATATTTTAATGAATCTAGATATCACTTAAAAGAAAAATTTTTAAAAAAATACTTCTTTTCAAAAAAATGTATAGAAAATAAATTAGAAAAACATAATGTTTTGCTCAAAACTAGTTTCTGAAAAAATCCATATTATTTAAATATTATTTAACCTCATTACAGCGGTGTATTGGTTTTTAAACCTCAATTAAAATATATCAAAAATTACATAGTTTTTTATAGGTATGTTGTTAAAGTTCAAAATTCTATAGATTCATCAATATCACGAAATTATGAAAATTATCCTGACACAGACCATCTAAACTCAGAATCATTGTTTGTATTAAATAATTTGTAATTTAATTAAAATGTATCACATACATTACAGCGACTCATAAAATTACGAGATACACTGAAAGCCAACTATACAGCAGAGCGAGTTCCCCACTTTTTATTAATGTAAATAATTGGTCTACATTTAAAATTCGCAAACACTGACAGTTCGTTTATTAAAACGTGACATCGAATAAATTAGAACATTATATTAATAGAAATCACACTGTTCAACGTATACTCATCATGAATTTCAAACTTTCATGTAATCAACATTTACATAATTCCAAAGAATATATTCTAAACAAGGCACGAATCATAAACAAAGCAATGATCACTTTAGAACTTTTACACCCGTTCAACCAAAACTGATTTAGTAGACGAAGAGAACAAACAAACAATATCATACTATCAAAAATGAATATATGTATATATAGCTGTTGTATACTGTATATAGGAATTAAGTTACTTTTATTGAATTTCATCATAATGACGAACGCTATCACTTGCAACGATTTGGATTGTAAATATTTGCTTCATTTTGAGAACTATAATCAAATTAATTTATAACTATCGTTTGAGATTTTAGTAATAATGTTATCATATCAATCTGAAGAGTGGGCAATAATTTCCTTTAATATATAATTATGTATTATTTATATGTCTGTCGCCTGTCATTATTAAAAATATATTTATAATATAAAAAATATATATAGTTATTAAAATACTTTTAAGATAGGTAGTACACTAGTACCGAAGATAACTGTAAGTCCATACTAACTATTATTTAGAGGTGGGTTCATATAATAAACTTAAATATATTCTGACTTATAGGTACCTAACTAATGTGTTACAAACATTATATTACCTACCTACAACCTATGTACATATTAAATATTTATACAACGAAGATGTGAACGCACCTTAACTCTTAAGCATTCGTGAGTTGTAATGTTACAAGTATAATAATATACTTGTATTTGCTACTGAGTTTCCTGTTTGTACATCATTTCCGATTCCTAGTAGACTGAAGTACATATGCATTAGGTAGTTATTAAAGTCTCTTTTCGGCTGTATATTCTAATCAAATGTAATATATATAAATATATATATATTACATTTATATATGTATAATAAACAGTGTAATTTAAATATTATAATATTAAAACTGTTTCATCACTGCATCACCACAGTCAGATTATATCATACAAATACTAAAATATCTATACATAGGCTGACGAGAAAAATCTTGGTGACACAGTGTCCCCATTTGCAGTGAAGTGTATGGTTGCACGAATGTCAGTGGAAGTGAGCGTTTGTATAAAAGGGATTTCCGAGATTTGTGTCAAACTAGTTTTTGTCCCTTATCCACCAAACCTATAAACCAAAAGGGTACAACCGTATCCGACCGGTCTAATACCATTACATATTATTATAATGTATAAATGTAACCCTATAGTAATTTTATACAAAGGTTTTCTTATAAAATTAATTAACAATAATAATTCTCAAATACGATAAGCAGACAATCTGCGCAACTATAGGTTGAAATAATTAATCCACCCGACGTCCGTTGTCCGTGTCAATTATGTTAATATACCTAACCAGGGACTTACAACTCGAAATTTGAATACAAAAAAGCTATTTCAAATAAAAATACATAAAGACATTCATTGAATCATAATTTGCAGTAGAGGTTCTACTCACAACCTTCTCAAATTTGTATCTTATTTGACTTAAAAAATATGAAATCTTAAAAATTGAATAGATTTTCAACAAATACATATGAAAACTAAAATAAAATATGAAATCTTCTGTATTGATAAAATAATATAGGTATATACCTACACATGTTATATGTATATTGTAATCAATGACCGAAGTATTATACACATATATCTGCCGTCTGCAGGTGTAAAAAATAACGATTCGTTGAAAAAAATTGATGGTTGAAAACTATATAAGCTAATTCAGTATAATTTAGGTAGGTGGTTTATTAAATATTGAGATTATTGTGGTTTCTACAGTAACGATATGGATTTTACTGTGGTTACTGGTTAGTAGTGGTTACTGCAGCATCTACGAAAATGTCTGTTTAGTTTTGAGTTTATTAAAACTCTATCAAGGTTCCCATAGTAATACTTTTTTTATATTTATACCTACCGGGTAATTTCTAATCACGTTTACCGAACTCACCCCTTCTTGCCCTTGAATTATACATGTATTAAATTATATTGTACATGATACATCTATCCTATGTTTTACATACCCTCTACTCGTGGTCACTAAAGATTAATGGAGATATAACGCATCAATTTTAGTGATTTCACCATTGTTAAACTTGGATTTTACAAACCTACCTATACCTACACGAATTGACATATGCTGTATATGTACGTATACCTACCTACACGTTATCAATTATTATAATATAATAATTATACTGTGTATAAATACATCTATCGAAGTGACGATAATTTAAAATAATACTTCACATATTCAATATATTCATATTGTATTATTATTTTTTTATTATTATAAAAGTCGTACTAATGATGCAGCCATTTTACCAAGGTTTAACTTTGGTTTTCAAATTTATCTATAGGTATAACACGCACACTGGCACACTGTATAATAAAATACGTGTAAATACAATACACTCTAAACAGTAAACAATGTCAATAACGGTCGTAGAAGCGTATGAATATTATAACTGTTTATCCCTACAAGGAACCTGCGAATAATAGCTAGGTATAAGTGTGCGTCTTACCTTGCGTGCCGTCCTCGACAAACGGGAGACGCGTTTCTTCGGACCGCAAATGACGAGACTCGAGATTATAATATTTGTATTTATTTTTCGATGCAGTTAGACATTCTTAGCTTGATCAATTTATATATAGGGATGATAAATAATAACATATTTCGTCTTACTAACTGTGTCGTAAATAAAATTAATATTAATTGTAATGGAGTGGTGTTTAAGTGATTAGTAACTTACAACTATACCTTAATTAGAGTTTGAAATATAATTAGGTTATGAATACATTCTCGTCTTAAGTGTTGTTGAAGTGGTGATCCTATGTTGAGATGGTAGTACATTGAACCTGTTGACTTGTGAATTGACTCGAAGAAACTTTCAGCCACATTTTTCTAGGAATTTTGAAATTTCAAGGTCTCAGTGAGTGGCTACAGGTTTCTTAAAAAAAACATGGAATAATTAATATCATTATTAAAGTTTTATTTGAAATATTTGCAATATTGTTGAGTTGGTTTTTGCAAATTTTCCCTAAATATTACAAGCGCATTATGATAAGGATTGTAGCAGTATGCACAGTTGTACATGTTTATAACATAGAATTATAATATGACGAGTATAACTATTTATTATTAATATAGAGAGGCCAATACGCGTATTACGCCAATATAAAATATTGAAGCCCAGAAAAGTCTGTATAATATACAATGTTACTACTTAATCATTTGGAGATTATTGTATAATATTGTGTAACTGAAAAATGCGAAAAATGATTAAATAGCGGTAAAATTGAGTTGATAAGACCTATGTTTTGTTTTTGATAATTATTTAAATGAAATGACTACACAATATTTTGTTTCATCAAACTGGCTGACCTGCAAATGTAGTAATTATAGTATTGTACACTTTGCGCCTCACTTTTCTGAGACAACCCTCTCTTTATTACTCTATGCCGGGATGCCCTATGGATTATAAAACATAAGTAGTAACATTATTTTCTGTAACGAATACTTTTTGTTTAGAATTATAGGGAACATCATCACTAGGTGTTGATACGCTTTTTTGAGTTTAGATGATAAATATTAAGTGCGAACCAAGTTGATCCTCCGTCAAACGTTAAGCCGAGTTACTTGACGGTCGGCTTCTAATAGGGATTGGTACATTGTTGAAATTGAGTCAGGGTATATGGAGTATACGGATACGCCGTAAAATGAACAAAACGTTTACACTTGTTAAGAGATTTATTGATATTTTCCAATTATTATTTTAAGACGTTCAAATGATCTTGTAAACTGGCTATTATTCCTTCTATGTTGCGAGATTCAGTATATACCTAGATTGTTGCATCGTCAGCAAAAAGGGTGAAAAATGTGCGTGCGTGGTGTCTGTGGGATGTCCGATGTGTAGATATTAAATAAAGGATAGTGCCAAATATTGATCATTGAGGAACACCAGCTGTTATGGGTTCAAAAATAGAAAAATTATCAATTGTTTTTACAGAAACGAGCTTGTTGTATCAGAAATAGCTAGTTGGGTGTAAGTACTGATAATTTCGAGTTTTTAGAACAATAATGCCATACCTTGTCAAAAGCTTTGGATTTATCAATAATGTCTTTTGTGACAGTAAGCGACCTTCAAATAAGTTGCTTATATTATTATGTTCGGATATACAAAGGAGTTGTAGTTGGATTGCGGAATGGTGTGTTCTAAATCCAAAATGAAATTTCAAAACAATCTCTATTCAGTCTAGCTAATTAAATATAACAGTCGCGATACTAAAAATATTATATACGTACATGACTTGTTCCGCCGGAATTTCGTCACACTGCACATCACAATTTAATTAATGCGCACGATCACGCGAAAATGATTCGATCGAAAATCGAACGGCACGCGATGAATAAACGCCAATGGCGGACGAAAATGACGGCTGACATAATTATCGCGGCTACCCACTGGCGAGTATACCGTGTGTACAATATGAACCGAGGTCACAGAATTGAATACCTAGGTCGAGGTAACCATCGTCTACGTGGTTAATTCCGGGTTACCATATAATACTAGCTACACCTATATGGCTATATTATATATAGCGTTGAACATATATTATTCATAACTAACTTGTTACAAATATTATGGTAGCTAAATCTAATAAACAGAAGACGAGCCGAGTAGGTGTAGTGGAAACCCGGCTTTATACGCGAATTCACACACCTCCGTAATAACGTGAGCCATGGTTTCCGAAGAAAAAAAAATAGGTGCTGTGGTTGGCTGAGTAATAAGTCTTGCGGTTAGTATGTTGTATACCGCAATGTTTATAAGTAGGTAGATACCATGGTATATTGTATACACCAGGAAGTATAGAATTCAAGTGATGCATGTTAAACCAGTTACCGCACTTATCATTCAACTCATCATTACAGTCTACACTGCATGATCAATCACTTATCATCGCACAAAAGATCATCAAAAATGTCAAAAACTATTTTTTGTCTAAAATCACGGTTCACAATATCACGGTGACGGGTGAAGTGTGAAATTGCCTTTACTCGTGATTGAGTGACACTGACCTGTAAATATGGAACGAGGATTGTAATATGTAATTTGTGCATTGATAAGTGCGCAATTATTGGAAGCTGCCATGCCGCCGTTAAGATTCAATTAGCTAAATTTCCGTTGAAATCTTATTACAATAATTTATTGAAAAAAAATTCAATTCTCGGTAACAAATAATAATGAATATAATATAATAATATGTGAGACAAGTTTTTCGGTCCTACGCCCGTTTCATGTTTACAGTTCATTGCCGGGCATAGTAACCGCGATGTTTTCAGTTGGTCGGTCTTGGAGGAAAACGGTCGCCGCCACCAACGATTATTTTCTCCACGTCCGTCGTGGCACCACCCGGTTCTCGACGATTATTACTTTGAGCCTGACCGACGGTGTGTATACCCGCGATGCATTTTTGGGTCAACGATTATAAATACTGTCTGCGAATATTTCATTATTTATTGACTAATAATCACTTCGTTATTGCCGTTGATTAAACGAAAGCGGAATCACGTCCAGCACTTTATTGTATATTATTATTATTATTATTATTTATAATATAGTACGGCCAGCGGTCGCATCGGCCCATCGTTTGGAATTTTCGGGTTTCAGCCACACCTCGACTGAAAGTTGATAAATTGATAAAAAAAAAACTCATTGTACTCGATCTGCGTACTGCGGTGATCGTATATGGCTATAAAATATATAGCACCTAAACTAATGGAATTAAATGCTATAAGAACGGTTATCGATGTGCTATGAACGTTATTAATAAAAATACATTAATCGCGTTTTTACATTTTCCATAAATGTGTCACGATTCCGGTTGCCTATACCTTTGCCGTACTTCTATAAGGTGTAACAGTATATGTAGCTGACAATATTACATCTTTTTACAGTGCTTGCGACCCAAACACAATGATACAAAATAATGTACATATCATCATCGGTATACCTACCACCGTGATAATTTTTAAAAAAAAAACCTTCGTCGATAATTCAACTATGTTGTTAATAATGTATAACCTGTTGCAATCGTAAATATTGTCATAATATAACTACGCATTTTTATTTTAATATAATTCACGTAAGCACGTCATGTTTACATACATACAGAGTACTCCTAACCCCTCCCCTCCACACAAGACTAATATTTAAATTGGAATAGGTAATAAATTATACAATAACAATACCAGTTGTGAATATTATTTTTGATCGCCCTGTATATCTATTCTTTACGTCAAAATAAAATTATTGCCTATATTTTATTAATATTATAATATGCTATATCTTTATAATATTACAGTATTGTGATGGGAGGACGGCCCGTGAAGATATTTCGTTAATTTAAAACAGTGGGATGAAGAATTTAAATTATCCCATCACTTGAATTAGTGAAATCTCCGTGGAACACTCTGTATGTTATGATATGCTCGTATAAAATATAAATAATCGTTCACAGTCGCCGTCGTCGTGGCGTCGTTGGTCTGGTGCACTCATCGCCCATTCTCTCGTTATGTTATTATTATTCCAAGCGCCGCTATTATCCAACTGACTGAATGCATCACCTGTCTTGTATATACACATAGTATCCACGTTACATAGGGTAGGAAGTTTTAACGGTTTTTTTTCACCCGAATTCCCGAGACGCGATGACGTCAATGGTTATTCGGCAATAATGACGCGTATTCACGGATCTAAAATACTGTGCACTTACCACCTACAACTGTCAACGAAATATTACTCAACGCACCCATGACATTATTACCCATATCCTGGTATAAAATATACAACTTCACAACCGTTTCACGACACCCCGCGATAAATACCTAATAATAATGTATATTATGTAATTTGATGGATATAATAACGCAAATGTAGTTATATTCCGATGTAAAATATGATTTAGAGATATTATTATAATTACCATTTACACCACACAGCTACTATACCTACTATTTTCCCTGTCATTATACTTAATATAATTATCATTGATCTTAAACATGCATTGATAAATGGTATTTTAATATATGGTATACGGTAGTATAAGGTACTTATCATATTATGTCCATATGTGCCTTCTGTTCTTATGGGTTTTTTCGTTTTTAGTAAGGTTTTTTGAAAACACAATTATTGCTATAAAATGAATTGGTGGATATAGTATAAATCGGTCTGTCATTTGAATACATTTTAAGTTACCTAAAAAATAAAAATGTTTAATGTTTAATGTCTGTTTACGAACGCGGCAAGAAAAACACAACTAATTATATATATATATACATAATACTAGTGTGGTGTATAATAATTATGTACAATTTTTCTATTTAAAAAGACTATGTAAATTTTGAATTTATACATTGTGGTGTAGCCTTCACTGGAAAAAAAAATCCAAGTATAATAATTAATATCGCCTACAAATAAATTTGTGATTTTTTACGACTACACACTGATCGTAATTATATGTTATTATTATTGAATACATAAATCCACACTTGTTCACTGTCGAAAGAACACTTTGTGGCGTTATAAGTCATAATAACGATTTAAAATATAACAATTAATAACATACAGTGTTGTACGTATATTATAGTACAATATTAGTTATTACTAATATCTGATGGTCGGCCCAGATCGTCGGAGATAATATTATTGATGAATGCAGGGGCCGGATATCAGGGGAGGAACACTTTTCTGTTTCAAATAAGATACTTTATTTTCTTTTTGGTAGCTCAGAAAAAGGTGTAATAATTTATAAGTCACATAAACAGTACTTACGATTACGATGTGATTATTTTTTTTTATAGTAATAAACAACGAGTATTTAATTTATATTAATTATACACTTAAGACTATAGAACGTGCATAATAAATTTATGAGAAGATCCTCCTCCTCCTCCTCTTTTTTTCGTTTCTATATCCGCTCCCGACAGTGTATAGATAGATATAGGTACTATCATAAATAGGAGAAGCGCGCCGACCACCACGTGTGGAATATTGGCACACATGGCCGAACTATATTGCTCACATCTATTTTGTACTATTACTACGCGCTATACAATAATAAATAATTCTACGTGCACTACAAACACACGTATTGTTATTTGTTGTTGTTATTGTTATACTTATTATTATTGTTGGTGCTGTTGTCGTTGCGCGTATCGAAGACAGGTAGGTTGAAGGTAGGTGCCATCGGCAGCCGGCAGGACCATCGACCACAACCGCGGTAGCCAGTGGGTACCATATGCAGGACAGCAGGTAAATAAGAGAGGCGAAAATGTTCGTTACAAAACGGCCGACCGACTGCCCCTACCACCCGCCCGCCCGTCCACCGGTCACGGAACGTTGCCGCGGCGTGCACCGGCTTCAGTCGAACGCCGTTCTCTCGTTTGTGCGCGTGCTCCGCGCCGATGTGCGAGTTTCCGTGTGTGTCGTTAAATTATATCGTCTAAAATAGTCCGCGCGACATCAGTTTTGTTTGCCGGTTTGTTTTTTTTCGTTGTTTCCGTTGTTTCCGTTTTTTTTCCAAATAATTTTATATCGGTTTTGAAATAATTTTTTACGCGAGATAAAAAAATATTTATTATGTATAAATCAAAAATCCGCGCTTAAGCCATCCGCGGCGTTCACTGTGCGAGCGTGTCTGTGTGTGTGTGTTTGTGTGTGTCGGTGCGCCTCGTCTGTGCGTCGTTCAAATTTGGATTTTGTGCACCTACCTCGGTCGTGGTGACGGATTAGAGGGATGTGTTATCCGTTCTCCGAGTGCTAAAGGTAAATACTAAATAATCGTTTTTTATCACCTATATACAACAATGTTAACGATGTTTTGATCGCGAATTTCCGCCGCCTTTCCGGCTTTCCGCACATTAATATTCGATCGTCGGCGCTGTGTTGTTTATACACAAGACCACGTTAATACGCATTTCACCGTTTGGGATGAAATAATAATAATAATATAGCAAACAGCCTACGGTTGGCGATCGAAAGATAATCATAATAATATGGAGTCATGTAGATTGTAGATAGAGTATAATATTAAAAAGTATTTCTATGCGTTAAAGCGTTGTTGTTGTTGTTGTTTTCCTCGGAAATAAGTACCACAGGACAGGACGGTATTGATGCACTTTTGTAATCAAATGTACACATTGGATAATTTATTATTAAGCATTTTGCACACACGCCATTTGTCTATTTTAATCAAAAACCAATTACGAAGCACTTACCGTGATAATGGGATATGCCTAATGATAAGAAATTAAAAACCATGTAAATAACGTAGACCAGGTATAATAATACCTACGTTACCTACAGTACTTATCGAGATGATGATAATATTATGATTACGTTGGTGGTTGGTACTAGAGGTATTAATTGTATTCAAGCTATTATTATTTATTATATCGAAATAATTCATTGCAATCATTGAATCATAATTATTCTAATAATTTAATCAATAATTCTAAGCATTCGTATAATATTATACCTTAGTACTTTAATGTACCTCCTACCAACCTATGTCCCATACTCGGTACTCATATCTATAATATAATATATTATTCTATATTATACCTATTTAATATTATTTAAGTATACCTACTAATTACTAAGTATGACTGTTAATAGAAACAAATAACTTACGATTTATTTTTTAAATGTTCTACAAATTAAAAATATAGCTAAGTTTATTATTGGTCGATGAATATATATAGGTAAAGTATACACTTGAAACATTACTGTCTACTATTAATGTATCTGCATTACGATTTACATTTTTAATGGTCATAAAACGTAAAAAGAGGATCTTAAAATATTAAACAGCGTCTCTTGACATTCTCTCGACTAAGCGGCTTTATCTTTTAAGTAATAACATACCAAAAACAACTATATAGGTAATATAAGTAACATATCAGTCGATTATTAATTTTTAAATTTTAATAAACCATTAATGTATCAAAGTGTTATAGAATCTTGTATTTATATTTTGTTATGAATTTATAATATAGCCAATTTTGTACTTGTATTTCATAAAATAAGTAAATAAAATATAATATCATAAATACTCATCTGTAAACGAATAAAATTACCTATTCATTATTATATTATAAGTTCGAACTTCTTTTTTCTTCATGTATAAAACTTTAATTTTACAATATTATTAAAAAAACTCATAATATGAATTACTTATAAAGAAACAAATGAATTGGTCCAAATGGGAAGAGGGGCGATCGCTCCCATTGGTCTCTTTCAAAGAGATATAATGTAAAAGAAACAAACTTAGGAATAGATATTTATATTTTAGTCAAATTTTGAATTTCGCATAGTCGAATTATTTTTGTACATTATATAGCCTGTTAGTGCATTAGAAACTGAAGAGCTAATTTGAGTATTCAGCAGCCTGAACTATGGTCAATAGTTATAGCGCAGGATAATCGGATTCCTGACATATTAACCTTGTTTAAATAAAATAAATGATAATTTATTCTTTCACAATCAATAGCAATCCCGACATCAATGTAAATTTTGACACCTACCATAAATAAGGGATTTTTTTTATAATTCTTCATTCTTATTTATCTTAGGAAAGTGTCAATTTATTTTCCATACTCTATATAATAAACTTAATTTTTTTTTTATTATTGTAAGGTATATTAACTATTTAAGCATTCATTAGATATACCTACGTAGAAGGTACGTTCTAGGTAGTAAATATATTACAATAATTTCTTCCTATAGTTCCAAGTATAAAAAAATGATATTTAATTAAATAATGCGTAAATCGTAAGTATATCAATCGTTGCAATTTTGCAAAATTATCAAGTACTGAGAAATATGCTAGAGTGATTAATACGTTGATGTCATATTTAATACTTTACAGTTTTAATGTTCTTAATAACACCAAAATCTTGACATCTCCTGACTCGTAATTTATTAATCCGTACCGTACTACCGTATATCAAATAAATTATTTTGTAATACTTAATTTTTTCCGTCATCATTGCCTTAAATAGTTGTATGATGAAAGTATCCAGTTAATCATTAGTTTCTAAATATGTATTGGTACAAAATAACTGAAAAGGGAAAATTCAACAATGCAGCACATTACATATTGATAAAAATGTTGTATGCCTTATCCTTATGTGATTATTATAGGTATGTATAACAGCATGGTTATGATTGGTTATGCGATTGTTTAATCAGTAGGCGATAAACATTTGTGTGAATATTCAATGTGTGATAATTTGGAGTTCGGTGTGATGTTAGTAGGTAGGTACAGTTAGACAAATACAACATTTTGGCAGTTTATTTACATAATATTATGTTAAAAATAAAATTACATTACTATCAAAATATTATTAGGTAGGTAAGTTCATTGTTGCTTTGATAATAGATCATAATTTTAAAGATTTTTTATAATCCTACTATTCTAGGTTTCAAAAATATAATATCTGATATATTTTAACTTTTATAAAAAGCTAAAAAATTAAACCACTTTAATTAGATGTTACGAAATAGTCGTTTAATACTAAGCACGTTAACTCTTTATAAAATCGACTCATTGTGATTATTAAATTTGAAAATATATTTAAATTTAAATAAAGTTAAATTATTTACAAATCAAACATTACTTAAAAATGTAGGTATATTATAACTAAGCTGTGTATGACATTTTTAATGAATAGGTGCACTATTCATTATCTTATCTTTATCTTACATGTGATGTATGTATAGTATTATTTAATATGATCAAAATATATTTTATTCGTTGTCTTATAAAACAGAATTTAGTTTAATGTCTTACAGTAATTTACTTAATTGTACTGATGGGTGAAAAGTTAAAGAATTAAACGAATATTTTTTAATGTTATAATCTAATATAGCCTAAATAATTATACTATTATAACTAATAAATATTAGAAATTGGCAATTAGCAACATTGATCTTGCGATTTTGAATTTTTCTTCAAAAATAATAAGCCGCTTTTTTGAATTTTTAAATGTGTAAAACTAAAACAACCATAATTGATGTGGCGTCATCCAAAGTTGGTGTACCCTGTAATTCGAAAACCCAACAATTTCCAAAAATAAAATACATATGTATTGTCTTTGTACATTCACCTAGATATAATCAATAATAATATTATGAAATGGAAAAATTATTTATTGATTATATATTTATGATACTTGATAAATTATATAGTAATATTGTATTTCAATAGTATGTTTATTCTTATAGTGAGTAGTTACTTACCTAATCACCTAGGTATTCATTTCATATAATAACCATTCGTGTATTTTACTCTGTCATTATTTTTATACTTACCTATGTCAATTAATATAATTATTGTCTGGTACCTATAGTCTATATTATATACTGTACTAGCTTAATTCATCAATATTATGATATAATTTCAATTCAAAATTGGTATCGTTATATTATTTAAAATACAATAAATAATTCAGACAATTTTTAAAATTTAACATGACATAATGTAAAATGATATACTTGAAACTGCGAAAATGTTGAACATATATCAAGTAAAATATATTTCCTTACTCCTTAATCATAAGCTGTCTTCATTTGGCGCTGTAACGTCGTTAACAATGAAACAACTTCAATTTACCTCTCAACATAACTATATCGTCCAACTAGGATGATAGTCGCATTCAACTTAAATATTACGACAATAGCTCACTAAAAATATTGGTTACTAAGTAAATACGAAGAAATTCGCTTTCTTTTCGTTTATTATCCGAGTATTTGATCAACATTTTTCATTTATTAGAATACAATTTAATTTTAGTTTTTAATGTATATAATGACCTAAATGAATATTAAAATGAGATTATAAATTTAAAACTACGTATTACATAATAAAAAAGTGCACCTTGAATTTATTTTTGTCTATTCTAAAATACATAGTAGAAGCCTTGAAGACAGGTCGAGGAAGATGAATTCTCTATTGTGTTCAGCTGCAAAATATTTTAAACAGCGTTTTTTTTGTCCATTAAATGAACACTGTGTATGTATATAGTGTTACTATCGGACAACAATAGTGTTCATTCACCTTGTGCCCAAAGCGCGTGTGTCAATGAAGAATAATAATAAACCCATTCCGTGTGGTCCCGGATAGAAATAGTAAAAGTAAGATCGAAGTAAATTCTATTGAAAACGCAAAGGCAAACACATAAATACGTATATTATTTAACCAGATATTACATGGTGTAGTAAATACGGGTTAGTTTTATTTATTTATGTATGAAAGGATAACTGGGAATTTCCGGCTACATCAATAATTAGTAATTCAGAAGCTTCGATCATGATAAATTAATAAATATTTATATATTATATTATTAGAGCTATACATGTGAAACGACTTATGCCTTTACGACTTTCTAAATAATTCCGGTATCGAGTGCAGTGAAAACTATTAGGGGTGCAATGGGTGCATCGTGTCACATGTGTCTGTGCTTCTGTGGTTTCCAAAAAGTATTGGCAAGTATTTATACAGCTAAGTATGTACCTAACCTCAATAATATTAGTAACTCTAACCAGTAATTCTACACATTGCACAAGAATTAAAATTTACTTTTATTTTACATTAACTAAGTGTAAACTACGTATAGTATGTAATATATTTAATATTATTCAATATAAGCTATTTACAATAGGTATGACGCAATAATAGCCACAGTGTTAAATAAATGTCTAATTTTGAGGCGAAATAATTAGATTAGATGGCATAAAAAATGTGATAAAAAGCATACTATTTATTAGGTATAGGTAGGTAATGTAAGGAAAATTACACTTAATTATAATTAAAAAAAAAAAACAATAAACCGTTTTATCTAAAAGTGTATTGTGTGCATAAGCGTAAGTATAGTAGTTAATACTACTGGTGTGTTGTATTTTATAATTTTGATTAATGTATGTAATACAATGTGGTGGAATTGTAGTTAGTACTGTTAGTACAGTAAAATTACCGAATATCTGAATCTTAAACTGCATTAAAAAATTACCGTGTGAAAAATTAAGTGTTTTTATTTCCCTGCAGTAGTGTTGTATAAATGTATCAAAACTGTATTCCGTTAACCTTTTAACTGTAATTTAGTTACGCAATATTTAACATATAATATCACAAGATTTGATAGACACTATATCTACAGGGATATCTACTGTATTGAAATTCACGTTTGAAATATATAACTGACTATTACATGACATGTTTTGTGATTTAGATTGAAAAAATTATACATACAAAAAATTTAAAATAATTTATTACAACTTTGTCACGTGTCAATTGATTTATTTATCATTAATTTAGTAAAATAATACTAATTTCATCATTTAGACTTTTTAGGCTTTACAATTATCTTACAGTGATTTTAGTCGATAGATTAAATAGCATTTTTTTTCAACAAACATCTATATATTCATAAATTTAATTTTCAGTAAATTTTAAAATACTACGTAAAATAAAATATAAATTATGAAAAATGCATTCAATATTTTATAAATAATATGCGCATAATATGAGTTC
Source organism: Myzus persicae (assembly GCF_001856785.1). Classification (NCBI taxonomy): domain Eukaryota; kingdom Metazoa; phylum Arthropoda; class Insecta; order Hemiptera; family Aphididae; genus Myzus; species Myzus persicae. The sequence continues at coordinate 274,819 of NW_019101113.1, forward strand.
ATGAGAATTATGCATCAAATTATGTCTACGTCTGGTATATTTGTCAACTACTGTGTGTTTTACGCATTATGTATACAAAATATAGTTATAATCAGAAAATCAAATTTTTAATTATTATACAAGGTTGCAGTATTTAATTTAAATGTATCGATCCTTTTTCGTATCATTATTTCTTTATGCTACAAGAATATAAATAATTAGATGAGTATAGGTACCTATCAGCTAAAACGTACATATAAGTTTCAGAATTCGAGACCTACCTCGTCATCACACTTGTAGAATATAATTTTTTTTCTATTTTCAATGACGTATCGAATGACAACACATAATATAATATTCAAAATGCATAATATTTGTAGTCTGCGTATATTGATTTGTGTTAGGCACGTACTTGCCGTGTAGTATTCTACACTGCGTGGCGGGGTCGGTGTACTTACAGGAGGCTATGACGCGTACGCGGTGTGTAGAGGAAAGAGAAAAAAAATTTTTGAGACATTCAAATCGTGCACGTTTTGTCGTCACATAATTAAAACAGAATGTTAAAAAAATAATATCAAAAACTCAAGAGAAAAAATTAAAATGTTGACCGATCTATAAGACAGAAACAGCGGACTGCAACGACTATAATAGCAGGAAAGGGCGACTCACGCGTGATGCCTACAATGCAACGGCGATGTTGACGACCTTCCGCCATCGTTATTGCTGCTGCCGTTTATAGATTTTTTTCGATCATCAGTCGCGCTCCATTAACGGTCGTTCGCATTTTCTTATTAAATTTTTTTTTCTTGTGTCCGTTTGTTTTGGTCAAATCCGGATTATAAATCTTTACAACAGTATACATTGTCTGTGTGTATGCATCTAAGGGGCGGAAGGAAATGATGACACGGACATGACTAATTTTTTTTTATACATTTCGTCTTCGACGTATTTTAGTTGACATCCGTAAAAACATAGTGTTTGTATTCATTAAATTCGGGTCTCTAACCAATTAAACAATGCTCAATTTCTGAAATTGTATAAAAAATAATCATATATCTAGATACACCTTTAAACCTTTAGACTTATAGTAGTAAGGTTGAGAGAGCCTGCATATTTGAGAAATATTTAAAATTATAAGACATAACTTTGAAATCAAAACTATTCGTAAGGTAGTTTATAAAAAATTGTGTTAATTTCCCAAAAAAGTGACGCTAACTATATATTCCGAATGTGATGACTGTCACCAAAGTATTGGATATAATGGACTTTTCCTTCATAGATAGCAGTCAATGGTTAGCCAACACATAGGTGTCAACTGTGGAATATTTTTCATTCGCTTGCCAATATTGGTATAATACCCACCTATTTTAATCAAGTTTAATATTAAACGCGATGTAGTTTATATTGAGTGTTAAACAATTTAATTTGTGTTTTTAAGAATTATTATTTTTAACCTTAACCCTTAACAGGATATATAGAAAAATGAAGTTATTTAATTTGTTTAATAGTCCATGCTAAAGACGCAATCAATTACACAGGTAACAAATAAAATTCTTTTACACATACGGTTAAGTTACACAATTTATTAGCAAAAACTATAATTTATAAATTCGCAGGAAATAATATTTAATTTAACAAGAATGGGCTTATTATGCATAGCTAGGATATTATAGATATTATACTACCTACTTATTTTATGGCGTTGTTAACTTATTTTATAAACTATATAGGGATATTTTGACACAAAACATTCATTGTTTCTAAAAACTTGTACCTAAAAATCTTTAAATACTTGTAAGTTATAGCTTATAGTTTATAAACAGTTAAACAGTTAACTACTCGTTCTAAATTCGATTTTCATTTTACGAAATTCTCAGTATAAATATTCTGCTTTAGATAGGAAATCAAAAAGTTCAAAAACGTTTATACTCTTTTGAGATGATAAGTTTAGTCTTCTGTTCACATTTTTTATTTGCCTTATATTATGCATGTTATGTATATTATAAAACATTTCCAACGATTATAATTATAAGTATTTTAGTTGTAATGTAATATAAAACGACGAAGTTTTAATTTACCTACCTACATTATAAATAACAAGACACGCTATTCTATCGTTGTTTAAACATTTTAATGATATTAACAAACATTGACTCTTGAGTAAAACGAATAGGTATCCATACAACATATTGCCAACATATTTTTATATACTTATAAATGATGTCTTATTATTTTTAAGAAAAATGCTCTTATTTTCATACTTGGGGTGACATTTGTAATGTTATTAAAATCAACTACTCAATTGTCATCCAAATGTCTCTTTGAGAAACTCTTAGGTGTATTTTCTTAGTAAAAATTGTCGTGCAGTAAATTAAAAAATATTATGTAAATGCATAAAAAAATGTATGAATTAATCTCAATGTTACTATGCAAATTCACAATGGACATTCGTTTGTTATCGGTCCGTAATAGACTCGTCTACCGAATGTTAAAATGTTAACAAGATTTACGCAATTTTTGATCGAAAGTTTTGCTATTCTTATCATTTGCAATATCACCATTTTCACTTTGAATTTGCATTTAACTAAAACCAGTATTTTAGAGACGTGTTTCTGGTACGTCGATTTCTGATTAAAGTGTATAGATTTGTCATAAAATAATTAGTAGGTATATAGTTAGTTAGTTATACTGTATTTAAATAATAATATACTTAAGTGCAATATTCATCTTCCATATCAGCATTAAAAAAATTATAATACTTAAGATTAAATGTGTTTAAACATATATCCATCTAATGTGTCTACTTTAAAAGTACCCAATGTGTCTAAAATGTATATTAAAAAACACAACTATCGTTGTACTTATATAATATATATTATGTTTAATGTTTGTACCATAACTTTTTTAATTCAACTATTCAAATTAAAACAAGCTAATATTTTAAAGTTAAATATTAATTCGGCGATCATTAAACTAATACGTTATAACATACAGGTACGTTTTATTAATACATATTGTCTACGTTGAGCCTTTGTCATTAGTTCATTACCTTTAAAATAATTACAAACTATATAACCAGGTAGGTTCCACCCATGCGGAATACAAAAGCTTATATTATTTTTTTTTGTGTATAATTGTACAGCCTGTTTTGTGAGTATACATTCAAATTTTGCATTTATAACTTTTCATTAAGCAGTAAACTAACTTTAACAGTTGAAATAACATTTGGTATGCCCCAAACTCGTTAAATTTAACGATTTGTTTAACGGATCGTAAATCTATTAGGTATTCTTGACATAATATTCAGATTACAAGCAAAAATCAATGTTTCACCAGGTTTCATTTAGGTTTCATTGCCTAGTCATTAGATTAATTTCATAAAAAAATTATCCTCTATGCTAGAGATATTACATTTTTATTACCTTTTTATTTCAATTATCTTCTTTTTAACTTAGTAATTTAAAAGTTTTAACCCGTATTAGTATTTATGATACAGTTCGATTTATATTTATTATGATAAGTGATGAGTGATTCATAAACATATTATTAAAATTTTAAATATAATAATTAAAACCAAACACAGTTAATTTATAACTTGCACTTTTAAACAAATTATTGTATCGTTGTTTAAAACGTGTAGATTTATGGTAAAATGTATAATATTTAAGTATGTTTAATATTTAATGCACAAAACAATTGTACACTTTCATATAATCATATATTACCATGTATAAATAAAATACGCAAGAATGTGAATATTATAGTAATATTTATTTTATAAGCCTGTGATCCGTGTTATTGAAATTAAAATATCGGAAGTTGTTGCTTGAAAATCTAGTATATAAATAATAATGTAAATAAAGAATTTTGTAAGAGTAAACAAAGATGTTTTACATGATAGACAGTATAATAGTCCAAGACCAACAATTACTTTTGAAAATCTTGTAACACTTTTTGTCTTCGGCCTGATTGTGACGGTCGATTATATATTAGTTGTATAATGCATATATATATGCCAACCAGACGATAAATGAATACACATTTTAAGCTGATACATTTGTTGAGAAAAATCATATCAGTACTTCTACTTAGCGTTTATACTGTGTTTTGTTTAAGATTGTGTTTTACTATAATATGTATAGGTACCAATCCGTGTTTTGAGAATAGAATATGTCATGACGGAAACATTATTATGAGTTAAGAAATGGAAAACTATTTTCACTGATATGAGCAACTATTGACATCGTGACATTTAGATAATAAATCTCTAAAGAGTTAACCTCTAAAAGACTTACCTTGAAATTGTTTTTCTCAAAAGAACACATCCACGTAACGGACAGCTCTTAATTCTCTATCACCTATGGTCTATCCATTAGTATCCACAATATATCTATACTATAAGAAAATTAATAACCGTAAAATGACTATTAAATATCATAATACCTACATATTAATTTTTAATTTAATTTCTTCATTTTTAAAATATAATATTTCAAGGATTAATACTGAACCACAAACTATCGTCAAAAAAACTTTAATAAAATACGTTATTTTTACTTTTTTTTTTTATTCAAGAACTATATATATTTTTTACCGCGAATGGCATATTCCTGATGACTAAGCGAAACGACTAGAAAATGACCGGAACAGGTCAGTTCTATAATGGAGATGTGTTTTTATTGTAGAAGGGCATAATATGAAAACATTGATATTTGTCTAACAAAAGAGATGAAGTTAGAATGTTATAAGAATGTGGAATAAGGCAGATGTAGAGTACTCTATAAAGCGTCTAATAAAAATTCGGGCAGAATCTTTTTATTACTTGACGCCATATGAAATTTTATAATAACAAGGACTGCAATCATTTTTATGATATATGTATGTACGTATGTATGATTACTTGAGTGCGCAGTGTCTTCCAAACAAGGTCATTGAAAACATCATACTATTCATCCACGCGAATACTTAATAATGATTATGTCGATGTGATTACAACAAAGTTAATGGCCGAGTAATTCTAATTATTTTGCCTTAAAATATAACTTTAGTGGTATGTTAAAAACTTGTTACTTACAACAATATTATCTTTATGCGTTAATGTAATATAAACTTTTTGTTGTTCTTCGTCTAATATACACATAAGTACATAATACATCTTTTATAAATTCCTTATAAAAAAAATATATATTTAGGTTAAATTCAACAAACATAATTTGATTTTAATATCTATTAACTTTGTTCATTTTATTATATGGGCTAGTGCCTATCTATAGCCTTGTAAGTGACTATCTGTAATATAATAACCTACAAATTCGCTTATATTTTATTTTTAAAGTGGAATTCTTATCTATGAATCAATTTACGAATTACCCAGCGTGTGAAAAATAAATATTTAAAAGATTTGTAGGCCATTTTGTTTAATTTACTATATTTTAAAATTAATTCTTAGACTTACAACAGTATTAATAAATATGCACATACTACACACCCGTGTACACACCTATACTATATTCTGTTATTAAATTTTGATGACATAAATATATTTCAATATATGTAGATAATTATTGGTTATACATTATAATCATACATCGTGTACCTACACCAAAAATTGTAATAAATTATATATTTTTATAAAATATAATTAACCTTATTGTAAATTAAAATATACGTATACTAAACAACTCTTGTGAAGAACAATGTTACTGTAAAATAACAATTTTATATTATTCAGTATACATAACCTTAGAATTTAAATTAAGTATTAAAAAATGATTTCTTTTGTTCTTACTAAATTTATGAAAAGTCATTATTTATTTAACTAGGCACTTAAATTTTAAAAGTTTAAAAAAATTCATAAATTATTTTTATTTTTATTCTATATTTATTTAAGTTCTGCAAATGGTAAACCAAATATTTGCATGTTCTGTGTTTTATAACGAATAATATAAAAATTGCAATCAAACTAGTATTTCTAGATCAAATTATAACGATTTAGTAATTGTTTAGTAATGCAAATATTATAATAACCTAGTATATTATTATGTGATTGATAATTTAATAACCTTGAGGTAAATCCACAATATTTGTATAATAATGAAACATAATGATTACAAATATGACAACTTATGTCGTAGTCAAGTATACCTACTTGATATTCTATATTTGGATTGATACAAGTTTGAGCCAAGTCAAGTTGAAATTTCAAACTACAATTTTGGATTCTATTATATTTTTTTTAAAATGGACGGAAAACTATAACAAAATAATAATTAACCAGTATTACTTACTCTAATAGTCTAATCAATTTATTAATTTTAAACATGAAAATGAATGAAACATCATTCTATTACTATTATATTGATTATTAATAATATCTATAATATATATAACTGTAAAATATCTGCCCTAAAAATCAGAAATTATGTACCTATAGATTGTTTTGTTTACGCACTCTTATTAATATCAGTCGTTAAACTTACATTATTATTAAGTTTTGAAAAAAATCGTAAGTGGAATTAAAATGGCTTTACTATACTCATTTTATTGTTGTACCCTCTTAAGTCAAGGCCGGCAGTAAGCTAAATGACGTGGGGCAGTGTCTGGGAATCCATGAGATAAGAACAGGTTGTTTGATGGAGCCACTGAAGTAGCTCCGTTGCTAAGGTATTTATTTTTTTCCACGACGGTCATCCTTTTGTTTTTCTATGCTTCATTGGAATCACGTTATACAATACTAGTAATTACTAACGCATTGTCTTGGCAAAGAAATAGTCTGCTGAGCTTGTGAAAAAAAATAACCAATACCTATAATAAAGGTATCAAAAACATCGACCGTTGGCGTTTAGAAATAAATAGACACTGTATAATATATAATATTATATATCTTCATGCTAGGAATGTAAAGAAAAAATAACGATATTCCTTTTAGACCGACCTTCTTTTAAAATATAAAAGCCAACATGAATTGAATTAGTGTTATTATTTTTTTTAAATAGCTTGATGACAATCTTAGGTATCATACTTATAGATATCATAAATCATAATCTTGTTGTTCTAAGAACATACGAATACTAATAAATATAAATTTCTACACTTGATAATCATATTTTAGTCATTTTCATTTCAAACTAATTTAAAGTATTATAAATTGGAAAGTTATAATTTAAAATGTAAAGCCTACTTATTCTAGATATAAAGTGATAATTCACACCTACCGGCATAAAGGTGTGTTCTTGCTAAGTATAACATTTTCATATACTCGAGTATATAGTAAATTAAAATTATGCAAAAACTTGTTTGTCAAAGTCATAGTGATGACGATGTGTGATTACGTAAAACAATTATATGCTCCAGTTATAGTAAATTACGTCTAATTGAAACACAATCAGGGAGAAAAAAAATATTGAATGCCAGTACAATCAAATCTCATAAGTCATAACAAACGATCTTTATACGAGTTCTTGATTATCGTAAGCATTTATGTCTGTGTTTTTATTTATTGTAATTATTATGATGACTTTGAGTGGTACTTAATGGATGTTCATATGTTATTGAGTTATTATACTGTCTATATTTAAAATATAAATAGTTATAAATGAACAATGTTTATCATAATATTTTGTTAAACGATTTATGTATAGTATAATTTAGTACCATGTATCGAACATATAGGTAAGTCCCATATCAATTGATACAGGTGTAATTGAGAGCTTGCTGCTGAATACTTAAATATTCAATAAACTCAATAGGTGGAAATAACTATCGTTTAACCTATTAACAATGTTACTATAGGTAGGTACTATTAATCGATTTTAAACATGTTAGTTATTACTTATTAAAATACCTACTTACAAAAAATATTTACAGTATAAATCATGATGTGAATATATTTGATTTCATTACATTACATTTACCAAAACTATCCAGTATCGCACAATCAACTATTTATATTTAAAAAAAATCTCTTGTAGATAATAGCTGGTAGTTTTATACTTGCATACGTTTCGACGGTTAAAGTGGATTGAATAAACGTCTACTGCAGATGTCTAGTTCACGATGTCTTAAGACTAGCCGCCGTTATTATACAATAATCCGAATATAGAAGATCGTATAGCAATTTTGAGCGGACAAGTAGAAAATCGTGTAATACTCACTCCTTTTAAAGATTCGAATCAATAGCTAGCGATACCCCTTGAGCAACTAAACTGTAATCGACACTGTAAATTATTCGCATATCGAACGACGGACGTATGTGTTTACTTTCAACAATAGGAAAACTCTAAGCTAATATAGTGTTATTACTATACGTACCTACGTTAATATATAACAATATAGTAAACTACGGTGAGTAGACAAATACAATGCTCGTCCTTTTCTTTATTATAAGGTATTATTATAGATATATATATTTTTTTATATCATCAAATTTTGCAATATTTGTTCTTTAATTATTACACTTCAGTATTTATTACTACGATCACTTTCAGTATTTTTTTCGCGTACAATTGATGCTACAAATACACATTATTTACGCTAGATGGCACAAATGTAAAGAATTTTAAAACGAGTACGTTCTCGATAGCTTATACTGGATTATCTATCCCAATTTCAAGTTAATATTAAAAAGTTCATGATTTTCAAATAGAAAAATTGCGAAATTATGGTATTATGGTATTTAAAATTTTCGCATTGTGCATTTACATGTTCTTTATATTTATACCGTCGCTCGTCGTATTGTAAAATAGTATAAACTCTTCTGCACCATAATTTGTTCAGCTGTTTACACATCAGTTATTACGTAACTGTTCGGTGTTGTTCAATTGATCTCTGAAATCCTTGTATCAATCGACAACCGTGGTTTGATCAAAACTATAATATATTATTAACATTCACAATTATAATATTATCTATAACATCACTTGCATTAGTTATAAAATTACTTTAAACGACTTTTAAAAATTAATTTTTAAGCAACTGAGATACTAAATTTATATCTATATCATTTTTGAAACGATAAGATAAGTGAATAGAATTAAAAGATTTAGCAGGATTTAGCTCGACATGCTGTGAAGTATTTCGATATCTATATGTGATATATATGTGCGTGTCACTTAACCTAAGACAATTAAATAAAAATGAACATTCAATTATATTACCCACTACGAAACGAAACGCGTACGTGGTTATATGTTACCTCTTTTCAGTTATATAAACTGGTTTACAGGTAGCCCATTTTTTATCACAAACCGTAAAAAAAAATGTAGGTACATGGCTGCAGTGATGAATAAAACTGTCACTTTACAGTGTACCTTTAGTTGTTGAACTACCAGTCACGAATTCATCTTATGTACTTACAAGTTACAACTTGCATTATTTAAGTCAATTATCAACAAAACATAATAAATGTATGTTAAAATTTTCTGTTGATATTTGATTTATTTATTATTATATTATATTATATTGTATACCCAAGCAATCATATTAGCACATAATTGAATCAAATTTGAATCGTATGTAATATGTCTTAAACGTTTTGCCTGTCATATCTGCTAACTCAACTTCGTTTATTTTTAAAACCAGTTAAACCATATAGCTATCCCATTATGCTATATAGTCTCTATATTATTTATATGTTTTTTAACATCGTGATCATGCAATTAAAAACAACATAATTATAATAACTAGGTTTAACTCTTTTAAGAAGTGCGTTCTCAACAAATAAACATACATCATTGCTTTCAAACATTATCATACATTGAAATGTTATTGTACATTTATTAAAACCTAAATCCGGTGATTGTTATTTATAAGTAAAAATGTATTTAGCCTTTCTCAAAATACAAACCAAAATAAATTTATAAATATATAATATGTGTCAATATACTTCAAAATGTGTTATTATCATAGTATTCATACTCTGCTAACATTAATATACTCGTATAAACATTAAACCAAATACTTATCTATGTATTTCTTTAGACTGGTGTACCTTAAATATATGTTTAAATCAAAAATACCGTAGAAATCTTAATCACAGTTGATTAAACTAATCATTTTAAAACCTAAGAATAAGCAGTAAGTACCTATTCAAATTATTCATGATGAATTGATATTTTTTTAAATTTGTCACTATAGAAAAATTGATAAGTTTTTGAACATATTTTATAAGGCTTATAAATTGTGATTAGATAAGGTATTGAATTTTCAATTTAATTTATCGTTACCAAGTGAATTGAAAGGTTAATTTTATGTGGCTATAAAATAATTGTATAGGTATATAACATACAACTTCCTATATTTGACATTATCAACATTTTGCAAAAAATATAGCTCTAACGACTATTGAATTTGTTTAGTTTAAGCAGCAACATAATAATTTATTAATTATATATTATTTTGGAGTCATAATAGTATGTACTTACGTATAAAACACGGAAACTTGTACCCGCATATCTTTTCGTCATGTATTTAGAAATTATTTAAAAATACGATACCTACTTAGGTGAAATACCTATATACGATACCTTATACACGGCTAAACAAGTTCTGTTTAGATGCAATTAATACCCTGAAATGTAAAGAGTATTATTTCCACACAAGTGTAGTGTGCATATACCATAGCTCTAAAAGAAGTTTTAGGTTTTAGTTCTTACAGCCAATACTATCCGTATGACCGTAGATATCACATGTCAATGTGGATTCTAACGCGGAGCTAGGTTATTTTCAATGGAATTATGTAGGAACATATTGTATGGGTTATTATTTAGGTACCTAACCATTTACTATTTTGGGTATGGAATATTCAAAACTGTAAAACATAATATGCATTAAGGTAAGGTAAAAAAAAGTATCCGTAATTATAAGTATAATCGTTTTTAATTAACATTTCGTTGCGAAGAAATTTGAAACTTCTATACTACTTTTCATGGGACATTTTTCACTTAATATTACTGTCATAACAGTCTTCACTTTACAGTTTCTTTACTTTTATGTTTTATGTTTAATTTATGTATATTACACACATATATTATATTTGCTTAAAAATATAACTTAAAAAATTGCAATAAAGTGGATATAATATATGAGTTATGTTTCAAGTTCAGTAGTTATATTGAATATCAGTAGAGTAAAGATAATATACCTACCTATAAATCATTTTTATTTTTGTATTTGGTAAAGAATCTTGTTACCCGCGGAGAGAACTCGATTTACAAAATACTATGTCATATTAATTGTATTTTTGATATTTTACTCCTTTTTAATATTTTAATATTTTGATAAATCATAAAATGTCGTTTAATTTCACTTCTGTTTTTTCTTAACTTTTTTTTTTGAAAGGGGAGGCAAATTATGTGTTCATGAAACTTATGTTACTGGAAAAACCTGAATATCACAAAGAAAACTACATTTATCAAACCTGTCATATTGGTAAAAGTTGTACAGACTATTTCATTAAATATTGTGGATTTCTTACATTTGTTTAAATTTTTACATTTGGTAATTGCTCGATTTATATTTCGATAAAAGCAATTTCAACGTGGAGCTTAAAAAAATAAAATCATATAGTAAAAAAATTCAAACATGATTAGCGTTTCTCGAATTTAGCTCTTTAGTAGGTAGCCGTGTAAAAAATGATTATAACTGTAATGGGTTTTTGCATTTTTATGGCATCTTGTTCTATATAATCCTAAAAGGAAAAAACGGGACTGTGCAAAAATTATAAGCTTCATCGTATAGTAATTCATTGCAAGTGCTTCAGACCTTTCAGGATTATGCCCAACGACTTAAGTGTATAACATGTATATGACATTGACCAATAAGCTCAAGCTTAACATTATTACGAGTCCCGACATCGCAATAATTTATGAGTCATTCACTGTTATTGTATCATTGAGAAATGGTACAAAGTATTCAAAAATAAATAAATATATTTTGATGTTGATATAAACGTAAAATATATTATTCATGAATTCAAATTCTACTGAAACCATTTCTCAAAAATATCATGTGTGTGCCAATATAAATTTATTGGTTTAATGGAAGTATCGTAGAAACTAACTTGAAATACTGCATTCGCCACATTTTCTCTATATTACATTAACAGAGTTTCTATTGGAAAAAGAAACTGTTGAACCAATTTTTAAAATTAAGATTTAAGTATAAAAATCTTAAAAATGTATTTGATTAGGTCATTATTATTGGTTTCACATTATGTTTTATTTAATTGAGATAAAAACTTTTACTTAAAGAGTAAATATATACTATCTAGGTACACGAAAGTTTCTAAACTATAATCATTAAAGTTACAACATAATATTTTTTCTATTGTTTTTGTTTTTCTCATCGTTGTCTATACATATAATGTAATAATCAACACTTCTAAGTATATAACTAATGTTTTATTCGAGTTAAAATATCAAACAAATTAACAGATGAGAAAAAAATACATGATAAAAATGTAATCAAGTAGGTATATCAATTAAAAGTAATACCTATTTTTGAGTAAAAAACTCCCACAGCTTGATATTGGCATAACCAAAGAAAGTATTAATCTCTCGTCTTGTTAGATCTACTTCATATTTGTTGTAGCACGAAGGTTCTAGATGGTAAATAGTTTAAACAACATCAGTACTTAATGTTTTAATAAAAACGCAAATAATTCGAGAACGTTGTAAACATCGCTTAACGTTACCAAAATATTTCACGGACCACTGCGATTACAGTGCTAATGCTTTGTATGACAAAAACATCTTTTGAATGGTTACCGAAGAAAATTATTACTTTTCAAGTGTTCGACTTTTGAAAACCCATTTGATTTCCCTTGACAAAAAAAAAACGCACGATAAATTATGTACTTCACTTTATAGAGTTATTCTTGAGTACATACAAATTGATTAGGGAAGTACTCAAGTCACATGGGATATTTCAAGTATATTTGGCTAGTGAAACATATTGGGAAGTTACGTGACCTCAATGTAAAAATTTTCTAATTCTCAGCTTTATTTATACTGGTTGAAAGAAAATTCTATGAAAATACAGAAATCGAACAGAAACGAAGCTAAAAAAAAATAAAACATAAATTATTAGATAAAGAAAAAGTAGTAAATACATTACACTAAAATTGTAAACTGCACAAATATTTGTCTATGCTACTTGTTTTTACTACTTTTTTGTTTTTCTCTGTATTTATAATGCGTTGATAAAAATACCTAATCAACTTAACTTGCCAACATACTGATTGCTCTGTGCTACCTACCTACTGACTATATAATTTTTTCATGGAAAAGTATTAATTAGAGCGGTTCTTAGAATATAATCTGAATTATTTGTGTTAATTTTTATTAGGTGTTAACCTTGATCAATGTGGTATAGGAGAGCTCTCAAGGTCGAATATTAAAACCCTGTATAAATCGTAACTACTGTAGAGATCAAAACATGTTTTTATTGAAAACTCACATTTCTGGTAATAATAATGCAGGTTACATTGACAGTCGATGCTCCATCCACAACCACTATTTCATAACACAAGTTTTGGGCAAATGAAAATAATAATAATAATCAATACACTGTTGCAACGTCTTCTCGAAAGCCCTCGGGGTCCCATCATATTTAATTTCTACGTAAGACTATTTTTCGTAAGACTCCTTTAGATGTATATTTAATGTACCATATAATTATTAATAATATATCATAACGTAATGTAATTAAACTAATTAAAGTCATAATTTGCATATAATTAATGATCCTAATTAATTGTATATATTTTATTTAATATATTTTTTTTTATCCTGAAATTCCGCCGCGTATTTATGAATGATAATATGTAGTTATGACGAGAAAACGCTGTAAAATATTATTACAATTTGCAATTTTTATCATCGATTCATTCGTAAAATGCTTATTTTGCATTTAAACAAGATTGAGGTCTATTGTTTAACAAACATAAAAACAAAAAAAAAACTTGGTTTATTCATTTAGGTACTGTTAGTGTCGATTACATGAAATTCTTATCTCGTCACATTTTAGTATTTTGTAAAGATAATTAATTAATAATATTTTTTAAATCAAATTTCGTCTTGAAATACTCGTTTTCTAGACTTATTCATTTTGTGATCTCTTGATATTTTTAAATAAACTGTGTGACGGATAATGATAAGGTACACCCGTAAACTCGTAAAATCGTATTTACGCATCTTACTTTTTATAATGTTGAAGAAACGCAGGCTACATATTAGTAGTAATATTGTATACGTATTTCGCTAAAAATCCGAAACGAAAATAATTTTCTTTGAAAACGATAATCATCTTCGACGACGGCGGCGGTGGAGAATGAAAAACAAAAACCTATAATAATAACAATACGGTGAGTACATTATGATAGTATTGTATTATTGTGACGAACTGACGACTATTGAAGGTTATAAACACATCGAAAGACCAAACGCCGCTGTACGAATAGTATTATAATAGCCGCGCGTACCCGAACTGCAGCTCGAAACCAGCACATGACCGTACGAAAATACATAATAACCGAACGCACTATAGCTATTCCTATATAATAATCGCAGTGTAGCACCGCAGAACGTACACACACATATATATATATATATTATATATTATTCACATTTCACGTGCAGTATATATACGGACTATGCCAGTCATCGTGATACACACAAACGTCGGATCTATTATAAAAGTAATACAGTTCTAGAAACCTACATATTATTGTTAGGTATATATTACGAGCATATAGAATGATGATAATAAAATAAATACAAAAAAAAAACCGTAGTACCTAAGTATACATGTGTATAACATACGTGTACAAATATCGTTACAAACGAAATATAACAATAATTGGATCAACTGCAGATCAGTCAAGGTTTATCGGACGGGGGACTCGAAGAACAGAACCTATAATATTATGTACATCGGTACCTATAGCAATAGCTGGATACCTATACCTTGGTACCTACCGATGTAAACGCTCGTTGACCGCGGAGGCAGCATATTACAATACTGTCGGAACTAATAAAAATAAAATAAAACACGATTATATTACTTTTACGATGAAAAGCAATAATATCAATCGATGTAATTATATTCTAGAAACAGTCGGTTGCAACGGTGTTTCATCGAATTTATCGCACCTACCCACGTTTATTCATTTCCCATTCCGTAGGTATACTGTAATTCGATATAATACGAATGCACTCGACGCAAATGTACGTGCAATATAATATGTACGTATACACTATACATGATATACATATGTATTACATGTTGAAATATTATATTCTCAATCAAAAAATCGCAAGTATTTCAATCATGGCGACAGTTTTTTGCATATAAACATGTACAAAAACAAAACGACATTCATTCGTAAATGAAATAAATAGGTACGTTATTAGAGTTATTTTTTAGAATATGATAGTAGTATAATATAGTGAACCGGTGTAGGAAGTAGGTACTTACAGTAGATATTTTACAATTTTAGCATTTCGTAATAAATATAATATCCATATTATATAAAACTGAGAACTTTGACGGTATTATTTGTATAATTTAAAATGTGTATACCTCAGCTGTTAAAGGTAATAGTTGTTGTGGTACACAACGTGATTGATGGCACGATGACCGGGGTTAAGGAGTTTGTACACTTCAGGGACCCCGCGATTGCGGGATCTGTTGACCTGTAACCATTATTATTGCACATATTAATTAAATATTGCAATAATTATCATATATTGTATGTAATACACTCGTATTGGATTGAGTATTTATAGGTAAAGTGACGTCTTTCTCGTTTTTCGTAATATCGGCTTTCACAGAGTTATCGTTTGTGTGCAAATGTATACAAACAAATCGTATTCGAGCAAAAGCGCAATCGAACAAAATGTACAAACCATCGATTTACCACTATGTACCATGGTTATATTAATATATTATACATATAAATTAAAAGCTATTTGTTTACACCTTTGATAGCTGCATACTTGAAGTACTCTATCATCATTAAATGTATTTTTTTTAGTCCACTTTTACAATGTTTATTTTTATGTGATTGACATTTTTTGTAATTTTGTTCGTAGGTTTCATACAAAAGCCGATCGATCGAAGCACATTGAACAATTAAGGTAAGACTAAAATTTATATTTATTTTTATCGAACTGAGCAAGTAGGTAATTCTTCTATGATTACCACTTCTCTATATTACCAAAAGGTGTTTTCTGGAATAAACAAATACACTCGACTAACCGAATTCCTTCAATACTTTATATTACTTCTTAAATTTCCCCGACTGCTACTATTGGGAATTGGCCTCATGAAATTCCCCATCTGTACAGAAAGTTCCTACAATGTGCAATTTTCGACCAATAGAAGGACTGTATAAAATATGAAGAACCTAACCTACCCAACAATTCGGTCATACGCTCAATACAAATTAATGAAACATCGCAACATCATAAGACCCATAACTTCCTCGTCAATAAAATATAAACGTCAACGTAAAATAATTGATATTTTATGATGGCAGATCGTATTCTTAAATTTCTACTGGATACTGATTACCAAGGTAGGTGCAGGTAGTACACACAGAGTATTGCCTTCACGTAACCATATTGATTTCAAAATAATCCAAACACAGTCCAGTCTAATTTCCGGAAAACAATATGTATGTATTTATGTGTTATGTGTGTGTGTATATGTTTGTGAGTAGTATAAAATATATATGGTCGGAAAGGGTCCTGAGGCCTTTTTTATATGGTTAGAGCATGAACGATCCGATTGCAATAATAGTCACGCTCGGCAAACCCCGAAGAATCGTTTCGGAAGTAGATGACGGTTTCGCCCGTATGACACGCCTCTTAAACGGTTAGCGTGCAGGCCAGCGCCCTGCTTGTATGATCGTTTTTTTATGTAACGGTAGTGGCATAATAAAAGAGATTAGAAGAACGTGACAAGTATATGTAATAATAAGACAGTACTTCAAAATTCTAATAATAATAATATATACAATGTAGTGAAATATTATAGTTATGCTAGCCATATGTATAGGTACTGACTGTTGTAATATTGTGGATCAACACCGCATATAAGTAATGTCAATTATTACAGTGCTTCAATTTATACATATGAAAAAAACGGAGATTCATTGCCAAAATTTAGTCAGTTAAATGTTTAATTGGCCAATTTACAATACGACTGCGGTTTTTTTCGATTTTTACAATTGTCATGACTTATGAGTTTATGAAGAAACAAATTAAATTTCCCAAACATGCCGGTCATAAGCACCTTTTTTTGTTTGAATTTTTTTAATAAATTATATAGCTACATTATTATCTATATACTACATTATATGCCCCTGTGTAGCTTTTCGATAGAATTGTTCTCTACTCCCATGGTAGGTATTATCACTAGATACTGTATTGGTTTAGAAAATTTCATTTTACGATGTGATTTGATTTTTGTACGACGTACATTTACTATAGTTTGGAAGATCAAATACATACAATTGCTGGACACTCATACTAACCCATTTTGTATTTATTTTACCTGTTTATGAGATGTTAATCAATGTATTTTTTTGACTGTACATTATGTGTGGAATTACGGAAATATGGAATTTGAGCAAGAAATAAAACATGAATTATTATTATTATTGACGGTTTTTATTTAATTTTTAGAGCCACTTTATTTTGATATTTTCCCAATTAGGTACTATAATTTTAAAAAAAATTCATTCCGGGTTATCGAACACGACGAGTCGTGTTGCTTAATCTCTCAAGTGGTCACCCATCCGAGAAGAAGTAACCTGAGAACCGGCTTAACACCAATTCAGAATGCAATATTAATTAATTATTGGTTATGCTTCGTCTATAAGACTCGGATTACGTATAAAAACCAGAAAATTACTATTCTTGTAGAAAAATTATCCTTTTCCTATCACAATTATTTTCACAGAGTTTTTTTTCTTAAATTATGTGAGCTAAGCACTTATGTAATAGGAATTTGATATTTATCTTAAACAAAAAATGTATAGTTTTACATTTCTAGAAGCTTAATATGATTATTGGACGAATGAAAAAAAATGAATAAATTATCGTAATTTATAAAATTTAATTTAATTTAATTCACGATAATATTATATAATTGTTTATGACATAAGAATTTATTAGCACCTTCCCTCATTATTATTATTATATATTTAATCACCGTATAAATTAAAATAGACAATGCATATAATGTAATCTGTATGAAATGACAAAGACAGGTGGCAGCCGATAAAAGCATTGTGTTGTATTCATTTTTTAAGTTAATTTTATTGGCCAACTATAATAACTTATAAAATTATCTCTCCTCACTTTATTATGTAAATATTTACAATGGTTTCGGTGGCGATACAAAATGTTCAGCCGATCGTCATTGATCACAATTTACAATGGTTGAACTTAAAAGCATCGTATGGCCATTATATAATTTTAATATCTTCTTTAAAATTTCGTTAAAGGAAAAATTGAAATAACCGACATTATTTTTATTTTAATAATTCACTTAACGTTTTATTGGAATTGGTTATAATTCTGTATAATCAGTGACGTAACAACTAAAAAACTAAGGAGCAAAATAATTTATTCACGATTTATTCTCTGTTATGTCTACTAATAAAAGTATTCATTTTTAAATGAAATAAATAAATAAGCCATATTTAATTATGTTTCGTTGAATTACTCTTACATTCTATATTATTAAAGTACATTAGAGCATTTATTTTTGCCATGCACCAAATGAATATTGTTTTTTGAAAGTTATTTATCATCATTTTAATTTATATACATATAGACATGTAGTCTATTTTAATTATACTCTTCGAACTTTAGTGTCACGTCACATTTATTTTCCAGTATATTCTTAATTAGTATCAATATAAACTCGCAGTCGAAATCTCGAGGTAATAAAATTACAAAACAGTTGAAAACATTTACAAATTATACAGATATCCTGATGGGCCGGAATTGTCCTGATCGTGACAGAATTGGTTGTGACCTTCGCGAGTTCACGTTTTCATGTTTTCGGCGTATATATATATATGTCTATACTATTTCTTGTATATCAGTTATAGGACATAAAATAACTATGAATCATACTACATTTCCAATAAAAATATTCTGTGAAAGTATTAGGAAAAAACGAAAATTATTTCTGAAACCCAATGAATCAGATGTATATGTTATCAAATGAGCGGAATGTATACAATTCAAACGTGAAATTAGTTGAAGTAAGTATCAAAAATAATTATTATGAAAAAAATTATATGTTCTATACATTCCAAATATATCATTTTCGGGAATAATTTCAGCTATGTATTGAATATATTATACTCTTATAATTCTTCTCAATTTCGTAAACATATTATGTACCTGCAATTTTGATGAACATGTTTTCAAGATCATTTTCATGACCAAGATAGCGTAAAACAGTACATTTTAAATAAACTAGCAAATTGTATCTAAAACAATAATTATTGACAAAAATATAATCCTCTGAACTGGAATAACGCAAATAAAAAATTATAATATTATAATCTACACCGATGATGTTTTACACAGGCCTTAATGAAAAGAAAAGAGAGCTAATAGTAGTTACTTAAATAGTTTGTGAAATTACCAATTGTTTACGTTAGATCTTAGATCTAAACGTGTCGTATCCGTTGCGAAATTCAGTATAGGTATGGGATTTCAAAGTTTTTAATCGAATTATACCAACGAATTCGCAACGTTTTCACGGATCATCCGACATCTTCCTATTCGTGTGTGTTCAACCATCCGTTTTCTGGAAATTGTAGGTTTTCTTCAATTACCACACTAACGACTCCCTGACTCCTTTTGTCAATCAATTAGTGCATACGTCAAACACCGCAATTTCGCGTGTGTGTGAGACTATAATATGGTGTTTTATTTTATTTCATTCGACCAATCAGAGCATGATGCACACAGAGTTTAGAGTGTAGGTACCTACGTATGTCGTGCAGTATACAAGTTAGCGCGTTACGAAGAAAAGGCGAATCGCATTTCGTATGATAGCCGTTGGCATTACCTAGTTCGCACGGGATTCGGATAGGACTTAAGCCGCCGCCGGGCCGGTTACCATACTCGTATCCACCTATAATACAAGAGCGGACTCCATGTTTAAAGCTTAATCGGAAAAAAATTATAAAGATTGAACGTATTATCTGAATGAATAAAAAAATTATATGTTCATAAACGTATAGTAAATAATAAAACTGGTTCGTACAATGAGGAGAGAAAGTAGACCCGGAGTTCTCCGTAATAATGAGAGTATACGTGAAAAGAGAATAGACCACGAGATTGAGTTTTCGCGCCGGGATTGTTGGGAATAAAAAGAAAAGTAATGCGAGTTAAATCACGACAAGTAATTAAAGAAAGTGAAGGACAGGAACAAATTATGGCATTTTTTCGGGAGCAACTTACAAGTTCATATGGACTGACCTTAGTTGAGGCGGTGGAAAATTCTCGAGGGATACGACATACGACGTCGAATCGAAAACAATATAGAATGTTAAACTTTAACAAACCAGTGCGTAATATTATTGTATAAAATAAACTATTAGAAAATAGATAGATACTAAAACCATAAGTTCATAAAATAAGACAGTATACATAAATACCATTATTATTTTATGTTCGAAATTTCTTTTTTATTGAAAAATTAAATTTATCGACTTTTTGAAATAGAAATTTATTTATATGCATTTAAAAAACGTCACGTGATGCTTATTATATATTAATATATATGTTATCCTAACCTAAAAATGGTAAACGTGTTGTTCAATGTTAAGTAAGCAAAAAAAAAACACTCGAAATTATTTTATGATCAACCAACCATACAGCGTGCAGCATCTCTAACTATAAATTAAATTCATTATTCATGCAATTATGTAAATAGGTGCATTTAAAATTTTATCTTTTAACTTAAAACAATTAATTGTTCATTGTTTTTTTCCATAATATGAGTATATAGCTTATAAAATTATATAAACATTTTAAGAGATTCAAATATCTGATAATATCGTATACTATACAGTCAGGTGAAGATTGTTTTCTCTAAAAACTTCAGATATCGTACGATATATTATGCAGCCGAAGTGATGGTATTCATTATGTTATTATTATATTAGCCAATATGTTGTGCATTAGCATTGCAGCCAAGGTGCCCACTTTTAATGATAAGAAATTACTTTTTGAACAGTCCATGAACCAAATCGCACCATGCTCTTGCGCCTTCTTCTGCAGTATAAGAGGAACGCTTCGCCATTCTAAAACGTGAATACAATTTACATTATAATATTATATCGTACACACATGTCGGAAATTATACTTTAATAACACAGCTCGCGCCGTATTCGTTCTTATACGTGTATCGTGCACCATATGATTATTTACGTTCAGGATGCTTTCGCATAAATCGGTTACCATTGATAGACGCGCGGTGCGAAATTGCCAGTTCTGAGCCACGGTAATTACAGAGAAAGTGCCGCACAATATGTAGATGTTAAATAACAATAATCGTTATTAAAACTGTCGTGTTTACGATTTTTAATGTCGTATAGACCTCAAAAGCGTACAGTAAATAATATACCTACCTACGCAATGAGCGAAATGCAATTGTTTTTACACCGCAACGGTGTACCTATATAAAATGTATGTGTGTGTATTAATTGGACGGATTCGTTGCGGTTCGTAACCCTGACGAATATTATTTTATTTTCCGTTTAAGTTGTATAAAAGATAAATAAAAACGTCATTTTTTTTCTACTCGACAATTATCCAATATAGGTACGTCCAACGTTTAATTTATCAATTAGGTAAACCATCTATAAATATGTGGGTAGAAATAATTATAATCGATTGAACCTATATACATATATTTTTGTAACTGTATATTATATTAGACTTAAATCGTAAGGTTTCAAATAATATGAAGACGGTATTACCTAATTACGTCATATACCTGCGAGAATATTTGAAAATATCAAACTACGATATACGTGCGTCATAATTTAAATACAAAACGCACATAACGTGTTTATCGAAAATGTTAAAAATTTAATTCGAAAGGTCTCCATTACCAACGCTCGTTTTATGGGTCACTGTAAATTAGCGACAAACGCTCTCGTCCACTCCCAATCGATCGATCTGTTTTCGGACTACGGAGTAATATTCTATCATTTTCAAGTAAAATTGTTTCCAAACACACCCGACGTAACATATAATATTTGCATTCCAAATATTCTGTTACAATAGCTCGTCTGCTTTTATCGAAATCGTGTATGTATTGTGTGCGCGTGCATAATTAATATGTATATTATATTCAGATAAATTAGTACGCAATAGCGTTTAAAAACAAACAGTGGTTTTAAAATATTCCTGGTTCACGCTTGCGCAGAACAACGCGGTATCGAACGTATTTTTATAAATTCTCCAACGATCCAAATGTAAGCTGCTCTTGTTTTAGAATATCACAGTAGGTATATCCGCATTACTATCATCATTGTTGTCGTTTTAAAATTGGAATATCGCTGTAGTTTACCGAGTGCAGAGGCGGAACTATAAGAGTAGAGATATCCTCTTGTTGGCTAAAAAAAAAATAGCACCGTGATCGTCAAGGAAATGTTGTTTTATAAAAAAATAAATAATCATACATAGTGTATACGTTACACATAACATATGATATGTACACACTACAAAATGTATACCCCCCCCCCCCCGGTGAGAAAATACTTAATCCGCCACTGACCGAGTGTCATCTCGTCGTGTTTATCCTTCTCGTACATATACGCTATAGCGCCATACGGAATATAAGTCTCATCTACCTCATACCCCCATCACATCTGACTAAATATTTGAAACTTAACTAGACGTGCATTTGAATACTTAATGGGAATTGTAGCAGTACAGATTTTAAAATATTTAGGTACATTGAGATTAACACAAATTACCTCTCATGAATTGACCATCTCGGATTATTATATGAAACGTGAAAATAAATGTTAACATTTCTTTTAACTGTCGTGACTGTCAAGTACAATACCTATATACGTCATTTTACAAGGAATTCAAGGAAAATGTCACCATGTCGAGGCACTTTTATTTTTTAGATATGATGACAAATAAGGAAAATGAATTATGGGTAATAGAGGGAATTTGTTATTTTCAAACATTTTAACTTTTGAAGTATATGTATGTGTATATATATATATTATATATATATATTTTCATGATTTTGAAAAAAACGAACGAGAAAAATCGGCGCGGCACAGCGAACAAAATAATAATTCCGATACGAAATCCTCTTATAAATTTGGCTCGACCGTTAAAATATAATTATAGGTTACCGCTTAACAATTTATTGACGTGTGTGGTGGCGCCTCTTGAAAGATTCGACCTATAGCTGTGCAAATCACGATCGTGGCACACACTGCAGAACGCTGGCAAATCTGCATAAACATTATGTGTACCACAGCACGTGTGTAATGTGTACGTATATATTGCATATGTGGGCCGGTAGCTATAAATATTGTAGAATATTACAATATTTATATGTATAATTTTAAGAACGAACGACAAACTCGGATGCGGCCCCTTAACCGCGATAAGCCGGTCGACCCGACCCGGTCGGCAACTCTACAGCCAACTGCAAAGTGTGTGTGTATGTGTGGGTCCCCGACGACGACGACGACGACGAGCACAGAACGAGACGCACCGGCGTGGCGCTGCAGCCGGGGCGCGGCCAGAAAACGGGTTCGAGAAACGGGTCACTGGGTCCTCGGCCGAGGAGGATACTCGTACTGCATAGGTAGTATAATATTATAACGATGTATAATGTTATATACGCTCGTATGTGTTCTCGTGTGGATATTATTATTATTATTATAATGATATTATGTCGGTCGGGCTCGGGAGACGAAACGCTCGAGCGTCGCGGTGCAGCGCGCCCGTAACAACGCGTCTTATATATTATATTTCATTATAATAATATTATTATATACGCTAGTTACAATATGTTATCTCCTATCGGCGGCGGTGTTTCGCTTAAAACGCGAAAAAAAAATTACAAGCAGTACACGCCATGTACAGTATGTACCTCCACCAATAGTTACTACATTATGTGTATGTAAAGCTGCAGGTATTATAACAATAATAGTCGTGTAAAAAACGTACAATAATAATAATTATAATATATAAAAGAGTATAGGTACCCCTTGCGTGTGTTGTATTATTATAGCTGGTTAGTAACTATTAGGTAGTATACGCATGTATATGTATGTTATGTGTGTGTGTATATACGGTTTGAATCCATTCGATAGTATATATTATATACACTATACACTATACAGGGTGATTATTGTATCTTGAACCCGTGGGCTGATATCTCAGAAATATCTAATGTATTCATATTATATAGTAGGTACGTACAAAATATAATAACATGTACCGTTGGATCGTGTAAAAATGTGAAATAGTATAAATATGTTATTCTTAATCGTTTGAATAAAAAATAATGATTTAAAAATTCCTTTTGTTTCCTTTGATATTGTCTAGTTCGAGATAAAATAGAATAGCCCTGTATATGTAGGTACTAATATATATGCTATATGTATATCTACGACTTAATGTGGTTTAATGACCGCGAGCTTCAGAGTTTTAAAAAATTCACGAGAAGCTCGCGTTTTTAATTCAAAAAACCTAATTACCTACTGCAACTCTAATAATACTACAACAATTACATACCTACGAATATACGGTTTCCGGGAGTATTATGTCGTAATAATTATTGTAGTAGGTTTATAGAAAACGGCAAAATCTCGTTACATAACACAATAAAAAATCATAGGTATTTTGTTATTTATAAATAGTTTTTCTTATACTTTTATACCGAATAGTCGAAAGTTTTGCAGCTTTTAATCATGTATTCATCATAGGCAGTAGGCGAAATTCATGGGGTTTGAGTGTGCTTACAACCCCCTCCCCCTAGTTTTAAAATAAACACACTCAACGGTTAAGTCATTCTTATTTAAAGTTGTTAATTAATTAATATGTTCATTATAATTATGTATGGGTATTAAATGAGGGTGGTTTGGGAGTAGAGTTTCTCATTTTGTCAACCATGATCATAAGACTATAATATCAAAACTGAAAAAAAAAAATCTTCAGCTCCCCAAATTTTTCATTGAATTTGTGCCCCTGGAATTACTTATTATCTCTCGATATTAGAACGTATATGCATAAATCTAAAATAATTATTAAAAAATATTAATTTAACGTGAATGCATTATGCATGTGTACACGTATTATAGGTATATATTGTATTTACCTCAAAATGTCCTTGTACTTACCTAACTGATTTTATTCCATTATTATCATAAACCAACCTACCTACCTACTTGTTATTATTTATTGTAAACAACTACGTGTGTGTATTGTTATATAGAGTACCTATTGTATATTATATATTATACTACCTACCTGTTTCGGAGGACGATACACATTATATTTTAATGTTTTAGAACCTATATAGTATATTAAAGAGGAGTAGAATATTATAGAGTTCAATTGTGTCAGCCCGTTTTAATCATTAACTAATTACTACCGACCATTGTTTGGTAGGAAAAAAAGCAGGCGTAGGTACCTATGATATATACAACGAGTACACCAAAATACCAAATGGAGGCCATCCGCGAGGGGATAAATGTAAAATAATAAAATAGCTGGCGTCGAACAAAACCTAAGTGAACGACAAAGACTGTTGGAAATATTTCCAAGTAGAAAAAAATCGATTTTTTTTTTTACTTAAATCTCGGAGAAAACAATAGCTATACGGCGGTGGCGGTGGCACTTTTGTCACTATATAATATAATATTAATATATAGTATAGCCAAGAGCAGATCTCTTGCAGTAGACATATCCGACAAAACGTTTCTATGCCGTCTTGTGCATCGAAAATAATAATACAATATTATGCGCGGTTTTAATTTTGAAATAATGATTTTTGCCGTCGAGTCAAGCGTATATTATGTATCTCCGAGTTCCCCCCGGCACTTATTAGTTATTACATTACTTACAGTATATTGAAATCGAAAATGTTACGTATATGTTTATGTACATATGACGGGCTTCCTTAGAGTGACGTTATTGAAACACCGATGTGCAATACTAAAAAACATTGCCGACGACTCTGTGTACGTAGGTATATTATGTATAATTGTTTAGAGAACGGCTGTAGTATATAAAATAATTATGCACGCAATCACATTATTATAATATTATAGTCAGCGTATAATATTGTTATACCAAAACGACTCGACGATAATAATTAACCCGCGAAACCAAACATCGTGATATCATGTTAACTGTAACAATTTAATTCGTGTAACGTTCCACTACAGTAATAATTATTGTTACTCAATTAATTATACTACGATGTTATGCAGGTACCTTCTGGTGCAGTGGTTGCAGATTTATTTCTTAAAACACACTACGTCGCCTGCAGAAGCATGTGACGTTAGCACGTGAAAAATGTACTAGTATAACCTACATAAAATCACAATGTAATGCCCAGATGTATGTATAGGCGGACTATACGCACCGTATAGAGTTGAATAATATGCGAGGCGGATAAACAAACGGCTGGATAAAATATGACGACCAATTTGTCGTGACTTTATCTAAAACTATACACGGGATGCTCATAATTATACCGTGGTCACACATAAAAGGTACTGCAGAGTTGAGCAAATTAATAGTGAACTAATAGTTACAAAATACTAGAGAAGGGTATGTATCGCTCTGAAGTTGAGATATGTTAGCAGACCTAAATCACTCGACAAAATATACATGTTTTAATACCTTGCAGAAACATTATAATTTAGTATAAGTGCCTGCCGAGTAAATTTGTTTTAATATTACGCAGAACAACAAACCGGCACGTATGGTGCGAAACATAAATACCATAAATAAATAAACTAAATATTATGTACAGTTTGCACAAGATAGACAACTACTCTTCAATGCACTAGTGTGCCACGTACGATTTAACAACCGATATTTAATATTTATAAATCAAAGGCCAATCGGTCGCAGTGGAGAACTATTTAGGAGTTGTACATGGGACAATTTTTATCATGAAAAAGATGTCACGCTTGTCCACTCGAAATTTAGAATATTTACAATTTTTACGATACATAATAGTTCAATAATAAATTAAGCATCATACATTTATCTTAGATTTCAAATAATAAAATGTTTATAACATCTTCTTAACCAAACGACAAATAATAATTTAATGTATCTTGAACTGTGAAATATTTTCTTTTCCTAGTAGTATCCAAAAACAATTTCTAACTAGATAATCAAGACATCAATTATTTCAGATTATATTATTTAAATTTATTTTATTTTATTGCTCATTTTTGCTTGATATTTGACGAAACCAGTAGTCTTATAAAATATCCAATAATAAGTCACAATCTTTCTTCAAAAACTAAATACAATCTGTTGATTATAATGATATGGCAGTCAATAGTTGAAAAATAAATCCTGTGGGTCACACCTAAATTTAAATAAAAACGCTTTGTACTTTATTTTCAAAGAAATAACGAACTATGACTAATTGACAACATTTCATAAAATGTATTTATCGTGATTTTCTATGCGTTCTTGTCAATAGAAGTATAAAATATGCGTGTATACATATATATATAGGTGCAGGTGTATGTGTCGAATCCGTAAAAGCCGCGTGATTAACGTGATAAATTTATAGCTTATTGTCTTGAAGTTAAAGTGCAAAAACTTGACGAAACATCCAATAAATTATACTTGGGCAGTCGGTATGTATAATATATAATATATTATGATAATACCAGCTGTGAGTAGGAATACCTACTTAGATACGTCATAATAGTTAACATAGACGAATTACGAACATATAATATTATTACAATATTATCGAACTAAGAATCAACCATGGCTTCCACATTGCTTCCTCGTGAGACTAGAAGATCCTGTTATAAGATCCTGTCAAAACCTGTGGAGAAGCTTTAACCGTCAAACGTGTTTTTTTATACTGTCGTAAATATGCTGATACCATTTCATCCTTAAACATACCAGATCACCTATACGAAGCGCTTGGACCTGGAAAACTCCAACAAATTCTTAAATTTTCTAAAACTAACCAAGCTGTGCAACTTTATTTAATTTTATTGTTTTCTTTGTTGTTCTCTTTCCTTCTCTATCTTCCACATACTGAGACTTATCATGTTGTAATAGTTCAAAACTCTTTATAACACCTAATATAATATTATTATTGTACATTTTGTAAACCAATAACCTTAGCTGTTGAGGCTTTAAAGAATTAAAACAAATAATAATAATTATTATTATTATATGATATAACTACGGCGTAGAAATAATCTTAGTGTTTTTTATTTTTAAGAAAAATACGATACTATCCAGTTTAATGTATACAGAGTGATTCGCCAAACATGATCACTCCCTTTTTTTTCATCAATGATACAGATATTGAAAATCTGATTTTTAGATTTACTATAAGACCATATTTTCAAATTCTTGATATTCAATTCATATTTGCAAGTTCTAAAAATCAGAATTTAAATAAAATCATTACTAAAGGAAAAACGGGGATGAGCTTGCTCGGTGAATCACCTTGTATAGTATTTTATTCATGAGTTTGATATGTTTTTATTTGTAAACGTAAATAATTATATACACAAAAAAATGTTATTCGGAAAATACAAAACGATGAAAATGCGTACAAACACGAGTGCCGCCGGGAACTTACCGAATATCTCGAACAGACGAAACATAAATAGGGACACATAATAAATCGAAATTAGCGAATACAATGACCCCGCGTGCAAGTTTGGTGAACCCGCTGCAAAAATTATAGTGTGTTGGCGGCGGCGGCGACGTACCGTTCATCCGAAGGTCAAGAAGTAGCGTTTCGTGAACTCATATTTTTCATCTTGCACGCATCGCTCGGCTGGTAAATATCCGGATGAAACCGTAACCGGAACCGCGGTATAATATTATATTATGCACACGCTGCACACACTACCTATATATAATGATATGTAGGTAGGTTCAAGTCTATAACTGCAATGCTGCTGCGGCGGCATAGTATCTGATCGCATTCAATTCGTAGATATATAGGTATAGGTACGAGTAATATGGCATAGTCGTGCGTGTGGGCGACTTCGACTCACTGAATATATTATACATTTTATATACCTAATAATATATACCATAGGTATGGTATACCTATATGATACGCACGTAATACATAATGTTATAATCGGTCTTGCGAACGATCTATACGGTGTCCGAAAAACTGACCGTCTACGGTAGCTATAGTGGTTATCAACCTTTTTCGAATAAATCAACCGATTTTTATTTTTTATTCTGTTTTCATGCGGCCCCTTTAAATAATGAATAATAGAACATGAATAATTTTTCATACTAATAACCAAATTTTGTTCATTATTTTTGGGAACCCCCAAACCATCTTTTGCAAGCCCCAGGTTGAAAACCATACTGGTCTACGAAACGGTTCTCTTCCAAACCTAATATTAATCAAACGTGCTCTGTACATATTATTTATATCCATTCAACTGCGGCCTAAGCTATATAATTTTATCGGTCTGGGCAAGTGCGAAAAACTATTCGGTTAGATGTCCTCAAAACCAGAGAACACAGGACACGAATCCTGATTTTTTTCCGCAGCTTTATGAAATCAAAAATATAAATACACATCTAATGTCCGGATACGTGACTCAAACGACGTGGGATCAAAATCTACGTGTCTCAACAAAATAATATAATTATGAAATTTACCTACGATAATCTCCGTGCGAGTGTGTTATAACACTTATAACACATGTATACCAGCACTGGTTAGTACCTACTGGTATGCGTACTGGCACTGGTCGGGCTCGCATCACGAATATAAATAATATAATCCCGCCACGATGTCATTATCGGCGCATATTATGTTATTGGTTTATGTTCGATTGTGAAATCATTTAAACTGGCTATTGCGACATACCAGTGCGATAAAATATGTATAATGCGCAGATCAGCTGAAAACAAGACGAGTGACGTTTTTTTTTTTTTTTTGTTTATTTGGCTTTAACGTCGAACAGAAGAAATCCTCTGAGCAACCGTAGTCGAGACTTTGCCGACTATTATACACCGTCAACGTGTAACACAATAAATTCTCTTTCAATCGATGCGTAGACACGTGACACAACAGACTGAATATATAAAATCTATATATTATTATTATGCTTTCAATGTATATATACATTGTTGTTGTTCGTATATGCAAAATGGATAAAAGAGTTGCTAGTGCAATCTTCTGAAATGTTGTTATCATAAAAAAGGTACGCTTTAAACTTTAACCTTTGATTCGAAATTTTACGACGAAAGTCGTTGACAAAGAAAATTATCCTATGTACAATGTACATTTATCGATTTATCATATATATAGGTTGTATGAGAAGTTAGAAATCTGTATTTTATATTTTTTAAAGTGGCTTTGAGATATTGGTTAGGTAGCTATCTGCCTAGGTATATATAATTTTCGAACAGTCCACGGAGTTTCACGTTCTTCGGGATTTACTCGAAACGGTAAATAAATAATAACACCGCGTCATTTTTTCGGATAACGGGCATCGGACAGTTTTCAGTGCATGTGTATCAAAATGAAAATAAAAAAAAACAATAGCATTAAAAACGGTTTTTGAAAAAAAAAAATAGGAACTGTATATAGTGTACCTACTCGCCCACCACGCATTCTGGTCATACATGATTGAGCCCACAATTTCTTTTGCGTTGCTAATGTGACTGAAAAAACATTATTGACGACAACGCCAAAAACAACTATGCACTACACAATAACATAATAATGTGTGCACCGCCGCCGCCGTAATTATACCTCGCAGAGTGCATTCTTTGGTTTTAGCCATAGTGAAATTCTTTTAGCCGCAAAACAACGGCTAAACCCTGAAGTATTATTGCTGTCAACGACGAAAAAAATTGTCAATAAAAAAACAAAAAAATAATAAATCCATGTGTAATTGTGGGCATTACAATTGAATATGACGATGACGTGTGGTTCGTTATTTTACAAGGACCTACATACGTATATTTATCGTATTTAATAAATCACGTATAGTTTTACTCATGTACACAAGTAATATATTATTATATTATGTGTGGTCATACCGCTTATATTATAGCAGTATTTTTGTGCTATTGGTTGCGATTTAATAATAATATTTTATCGATCGTTCGAAATAATTTTTGTCACCGGAACGGTAGTTATGATAAAGAAACAAAAAAAAAACAATAATAATAACGACGATTATTTATAATCATTATAATGGTTAAAAATAATGTACCTATCTACTCCACTTGCGAGTCAAATAATATTCAATTATTTTCACCTTGACAATCAAGACGGTTTTGTTTTCATTATTTAGGTACCTATATAATTTTATCATAGTTATCCACATAAATTATATTGCAGCATTTATCGAGACGATAATCACCAATCAATATGCATTATAATGCATTATGATTTATGAGTTATGCGTAAAAATATTTACCGCTTGTTCACGGACATTATTGAACGTGGAAAAAACTAAGATTTGATTAATTTATTCCAAAGGTTAATTATACTGTTAGGTAGGTATACGCCTCAAACAGAAATATAATAGTCAATCGTTCGGAGTCGTAATAATTTCTTTTTTTACATTTATCTGACTGTTAGGTTTTAATTTTTGAAAACATATTAGGTATAGGTACCCACGAAAATATCTAATTTATCGGTACACGAAGTGTGAAATCAAATTATACGTATATATTTATTATTAATTTTCCGTCGTCGAAACAATAATATATAGTAGTACTGATTGTGTTACGTGCAGGTACCTGCTATGTACTTTTTTTTTAAAGCATCAATCACATAATGATGTGAAAAAATGTTATTTTGCGCCATAGCCAGAAAGAATTATCCCAAACGGGTGTATGATTCATTTGTTCCTTGTAGAGATTTTTAGCCCGAGGCGTGTGTGACGAGTGTGTGTAAAACCTAATTCAAAAACATAATACTAATGTGTTTGGTATTTTGATTTTTCAGACAAACGATGTCCTTGCAGATGCCGGTGACGGAAGACACGCCTCCCGACATGCTGTCTGGGGCAATGGATCTGAACGTGATTCTGCCTAACGGTTCCGTGATCAAGATGAGCGTCGAGAGAAGGTCAGTATCCATTGGGATTATCCGGCGTACCCATATACTGTTACAATAATAATAATAATAATAATAATAATAATAATATAATAAAATAATCCGTTTCTATATCATCAATATTTCTATTGTTGTATTAATTCGGACGTTAAAAATGTCGAGATTTTCAAAACTCACCTCCACGACTGTTTCGTTTGAACATTTTTTGAAATTTCACCATACGCAAAAGTTAACATTTTTAATGCGATTTGCTTTTCCTTTACAATGGCCAAGTACCGATAATAGTATTAATCATAATTCGATTTCAATTCGAAAATAAATGGTCCGTTTCAATTTGCAATTGTAACTATTATTAACGTTGTTTTTATTTGGTTTAAGATATTCAAACAAATTGTATTAATTATTGTATAAAGTTATTATATTGATTTTGTGTGTTGAAAAGATTGTCAATTTCTGTGCGAATACGTCGGTCGAGGGATTGAACATTTTATCATACGATTCATGCTTCACATACTAATACCCTCTAAAAGCCATTCTAAAAATCTAATATGATTTACATTCCCGTTAAAAATGTGTTCACGTTCAATTTCAAGGTATATATCATAACTAAATAAAAATAAATCACGCGGAAATAAGAAAAGGGAAATAATAATAATTTATGAGTCGTGAACCGAATCCGTTATATTTTCTTTTTTATCAAATCTATTTCAATTTTATTTTTTTTGATAAAATATTATGGAGATGTTCTACTTAAATCTCACTACTTCGTATAAAGACATTTTTCAATTATATTTACTCGTATGGTATGTTTAATTTTGCCCTATACCTAATACGATTTCACTAAACTTATCTCATAAATATAGGTTGCAATTGTAATCCAACATGTTTTTTTTTTAAATGATTACTGATAACAACGCATTTTTTCTCCTCATAAAAGTTGTAAATGTTCAAGGTAATCAAACATAGATGCAAATATGCCATTAAAAATAATAAATACCTCGCCAATCAGTTATAGCCTATAAATTGCTTACTCGGTATTTATTGCGGTCCTTTGACACGCATTAGCCAACAAAATGATATTGCCATTATTTTTCCTTCTCTTATGCATATACGATAAACCGAATGACACGCTATTATAAAAAAAATGTGTTTCTAGAGTAAAAACACATGAACCGTATTGTAATAATAATATGGCTCATTAATTGCTGAAGAAAAATTCGATGGGTGGATACTCAAAATTATATACCATTAGTTTTATTCATATTCCTTTAAACTTTAAGCTTGATGGTTTAATTTTAAATTATATATTTAATGGTAGTTTCAATGAAAGTACATTTTGGAGAAAACAATTTAATGTCTCCTAATTTAATCTATGACGTATATCAGCGAAACATCTGTAATCCATTTATTAAATATTTAAAATTTACTTTATAGTTTAGACTATAAAAAATGAATTTTGTATGTTTTATTATTAATGATATTTAACAATTTAGAACTATGGTTAGAACAATGTGAACATTTACGAACGATCTTTTTATTTAATGTTTTAAAGTATATAAGTAATTAATAACTATACTCATTTTAACGGCAATGTGTAGATTGAAATATTTTATTCTGATTATTTTTATAACATTAAATAGAAAAAACGTTTTTACTGGTACTTTAATAACATATTTTCAGTACCTACCTACCTATCTATCATCTTTTTCGTCATTTTCGAAATCTACTGAACATTGCACGTATGCTCCTATATACATCATTTATACCGAATATACGATTTCTGATCAGATATTTTTGTCTAACGAATAAATATTTTATTCCGTTTTTTCAAACAACTGCAACAAAATAACATCTACGGGTTTCTTGGGGAATACGAATCCAACACTTTTGTACATCAAACTTTACTACATTGTTAAACTTTCGAATGTATAAACACGTTGTGTGTCTTATAGTATATTTATGTTGTACCTATTTGCTTAAAGTTGAAATAAATAATTTGTTTTGAAAATAGCGTAGTACGAACTGCGAAGAAAAAAATACAATTTATATACAGGTACCTAAACTACTACCTACTATTGAATCCAAAATATTGTTTTTGCAGAACCATATTAATTGTACACTAAATATACTTTATCTTAATATTATATAATATGTAGGCATAGTTTTTTTAAAGCCACTTACAGTTTATAATGTCATCAGTTATTTTTAATCAAACGTCAATCATCAAAATAAAAATTACACTGGGACGCGAGAAAAAAATAAAATAATTATGTCGAGTTTCTTCGTTAAAAAAAATATATATACGTATACTAATAACTTTTTTTTTAATTACGTAAATATTGATCTGAATTAGTCGAATTTCCTATGGTCATTTTAATTTTTTAGAACGAAAAATTTTAACTTGCATATTATATTTTCAAAACAATCATATTAAAAATAATATAATTTATAGTTGTCCCAAATTAATGGAAAATAAATAACCAATTAATGTACTATACCTACTGTTTCTGAGTTAAAATATTTTGTGTTACATATACATTTTGACCTAAGGTGTTGAATATTTAATACTTTAAGGACATCTAAAGCTGTAATAACATCCATTGTATATTTAGCTTAAAAAAAATAACATTATAAAGTAACTTTATTAGTTTTCGCGTTAATTTGCATTTATAATATTAATCTTTGAACTTGCGATTATTCCATCTTAGAAATTGTTTTTGAACTCTATACACATTATGTTTTTACATAGTTTAATGCAATACCATACTTAACCTTGTAAAACCGTTTTAAAGAATAACGCGAAATGTCGGATATGCACTTTTAACAAAACATCATTATTATACATGAACAATTTTGTCAGAAAATCAATCTTCCGATTTCTTGTTTTTTTACATGTGGGTATAGGCTATATAGCAATCAAATTAATAAAATTAATCATCGTAAAAATATTTACTGTTTGTGCGATCACCCGTATAATTTCAACTCGGATTTCAGTGTTGAGTTCATCAATTTTCGTGTCCATGGTCTGAGTGATGAAAACTAATATAAGACGCAACGATATGATTATACCTCCCAAACAATAATGTATTTTATTCCTATATGATCTGAAATCGATTTTTTGATCATAAAACCATAGATGTGGATTATTATTAAATGGGATGGCAGGTCAAGTTATGACATTCGTCGAATCGAATTGTATTGTACGATTGTCTATACACACGTCCTAGAATAATCACACGACGCGTCTCGACAGTGCGTTAGACACAGGAAAAAACCAAACTCGGAAGCTCCTCATCGGCGACAGTAACCACGACCCACAGGCGGATTGGCCTACAACGGAGACTATAATACGACTGTGGGTAATCGATTTTTGTGGCCATTGTCACGGCGAAAATGTTAACCACTGGAGGAGAGTGTGTCACTGTCGGCTGCGACCGTATAAATAAATGAATACCTCCTGCCCATCAACTATATATATTATGTCCCATATCACAGAACACACTGTGCGGATACGTTGTATTATGCAGATTTCTTCGCAGAGGTGCGTACATTGTAATTACATTACAATATCGCAGTGTTGTGCACATGGTCGAGATATGTATTGTTTCGGGTCATTGGGTTTCGCGTCAGGGAACGGTCGTCGTGTTTATTATTACTATTATTACTATTATTATTATTATTATTATTATTATTATTATTATTATTATTGTTAGCGCCTATATACGAATAGGTAGTCCAGGGCAAACAAAAAAAAAACACGATCTGATTTACAGAAATAATTAGACGTTGTTTTTGATTCGTTTTGTTTTTGTTTTTAGCACGCCAATGATGGATTTGCTTGTGCAGATCACCACTGCCCACAAACTATCGCCCGGCAGTCACGCTTTGCACGCCATCGGCGACCGCGGGGTCTTACCGTACAAACCAAGTACTCCTATCGGTAAGTACACCCATATATATACTATATACACCCATATATATACATACCACATACACCTACATAATGATACTATGTGCAGGTGATAATCTACTTGTGTATATACATCGTAAGCGAATAACGAAAAAAAAAACGATTGTAATTTGTTGTCGATTGCGAACAAATTTTTGTGGTGCACCTTTAACCCTGGTTAAAGTTGCATGTGAATTAATCTATAGGCAGACCGTGATTATGACTAAAAAATGTGCTTATAACGAATACATACGCCTTAATTTGTATGATAACGATAAATTATATAATAATAATACTAATAGTTATTAAAAATTATAAATGATAAAAAAAGTTTATCTTTCATATCATTTTATCGATAGTTCTGACGCGGATATAGGTATATTTACTATACAATAATTTGGAGGACATTAAGTCTGTTGATTGGTGTGTTTCTCTATATCATGTATAGTAATGAGTATTTTTAATTAACACGTTTGACACTCGATTTGAAAAAAAAAAACCCATATATTTACATAAATTAAAAGTAATTAGTAATTACATATATTTGTTGAAAAATAATATTAGATAACTACATATTTTAAAAATATAATTACTAAAACAATTAATGTAAAATTATAGCGATTATTTTTTTTAAAAATGAGTGAAATGTCTTTGAAACGTTTTTAAATTGTTCAACCCATTCTGTTTGATTAATATCAATTAGATTCTTACGGTTAAGGAATTTATTCTTTATATTCTATATATTAGAACCATAATGACGTCTAACTTGTAGAATTGTAGTTGACAGAACATAGAATTCATTAAACTCTCAAAGGATATTAAATTAAATTAAAAACTGTTAAGTGAGATAACTTTTAATATAACAGAACATTTTTGTCAAATAAAAATTTCATTTTAAATCCGTCACATTTTTTTTAGACAAAAAAAACTTCCTTGTCCCTCTATTAGGCAACATTTATACTTTTTAGTGAAATATAACCAAAGGTATTCCCCTTTAAAAAAAAAAAAACATAAAATTGTGTGCAATCTGCCTTAAGAATAATATTACCAGGAAACTGCAACGGATGCGTTTTCTAAATTGCTGTATGCGACCTTTGACACCTTTTAATCGTATTCTCTCCCTCTCTTTTACAGGTGCCCTAGATACGTGGACAGTAAACATCGTTCCTAAAAACTTAAGTAAAAATGGCAGATATCAAAGCCAGTCTATTATGAAATGCATTACAAAACCGTTCGAACAAACGTTCCGTCTTCAGGTAATTTTTCTATATTTTTTTTTTGTAAATTTATTTTAAACCATACTTTTCTCCAAATTAATAGGTACATTTACCGAGAAATCAGTTATACGTGTCCCGAATAAGTCCAAAAACGCAACTTAACAGTATTCTCAAGCAAGTATGTTTTGAGAAAAATCTTGATCCTGCCAAGTATACATTAAGGAAACCAGGTATGTTTTATTGTGTTTTTTTTTCTATTCTATTACTATTATAGTACGTGTGTATAGTATATACGTTTACGTTCGTAAAGTTTAGTGTTAAATTCGTTAAAAACTCATATTTTAAAACTTAAACCTCAACAGTAACGCCAATAAAAGCTTTTGTAGCTACTAATTTGCTACCTATTGAAATATTAATTAAAAATGTTGTTCGTGAGCTCAGCTAATATTCGGTTTGAAGCGACAAACCAATATTTGTCATAATACCTATGACGTAATCGTAATAGTCAATTTATGGTTTATTACATGACCTTTTAGTGAATAGTTTTACCAATAGCTGCTTGAAGCCCGTAGGTAGTAAGTGTGCCTATACTGTATACACGTAACTCAACATCAGTAATTACGACTGCATAAAATCGTTAATTGCAATTTAACATTTATCAAAATATTTTTTTTATTATTGTTATATTAATAACCAGTTAATTAATCAGTCTTATAATATTATATTATAATAATCGATCATAAAATTAACTATATAGGTAGGTGTGTTCCTATGACTATGAACCAGAACCATTAAAGGATGTTAATAATGTGTGTATAAACTATAAGTAGACCTGAAAATTAACATAAAATGAGTAGGTCGTCAAAGCCTCTGAAATATTTATAACTACATATTGACACACCTAACATGTCACAAATATCGTTACACATTTTGTACGCTATAATTATTAAGACTTTCTTATATTATATTTACGTTTTAAAAACTAAGTTTAATAAAATATTCCAATACTTTTTACATTTATGGCTTATTTAATAACGTGGAAAAACTAATTTAAGGACCTATTATATTATTTGTATGTACTAATAAAGTTGAGGAACTATTGTTTTACTTAGTATCTAAGATGTAACCCCATATAATCTCATTTTTTGTTGCAAGCTAATAACCCTAGGAGTTCAAGCTGTACCATGAATAAAAAAATAAATAAATAACGTGGAATTTAGAATTTACTGTATTTATCTTAAGATAATTTATATTTAAAAATATTAGTAGTTATACATAGTAAAATTGATTTTTTTTCTGCTGAAAAAAATATATTTAGAGAATCGTGTGATTAACAAAATAATTTATACTTAAATAAATATTGCAAGATTTTTATTTTTGCATAATGTATAGTAATCTGACTTAAATCGTATGTAAACCATTTTTCTCTCAAATCAAATCAGCTTGCAATATCTGAATACCCTGAGAAAACTACTTCCGCATTACTTTCCACAAATCTTCCGTGTTTATGTTACTATTGTTGAACTTCATTGAGATTCTATTCGACGACCACAAAATTGTTACTTTAACATATATTTGCACCCGAATTCCATGCATTGCGTTGTCAAGTACTGTTATGTTATCTTATCTTTCAATGTAAACTCGTAAAAATAATTAAACAACGGAGGCACCATTTTTTTGTAGTACATAATGTCATGAACAACAACTAACAATTCACGTGTTTTTTTGTTGTTTTTTAGACAAATTGAACGAGCCCTTGGACTTAAGTAAAACATTAGTTGAGTATAAGCTACAACAATTGTCTCTGGTGTTGAATACTAATAGAACTCTCATCGGTGGCCTATCTTCGGATGACATCATGTCACGGGCACCTAAAAAATTTTCGGTAACGTATACGACATATTATTATAATTTATGAATACAATAATTAAAAAATTATTTTTTGTATGCAATTTTTATAAAATATCTAAATTAAAATTTCAAAGTAGGTATCTACTATCACTTGATGTTTATTTATGATTATAATTAAATAGAACAACTTGGCTACTTAATTTTCTTTATATACAATGTTAAATGTTTTATTTAGTAATGAATGTTTTTAAATAATTTTTAATACTACATTTAAATAAATATGCTCAAGTATAATAATTATCAAACATGTATATCTTTATGATTTGATTTGATTTGAAATAATTGTATTTACATTTAAATGTATGAATATGTTGACAGTGTGATGATAGTTTGAGTAGTGGTAGTTTGGGTGGCAGAAGTTTAAGTCCGACTAGATCAGATGAATCTTCAGACACTCCACGTAGACACCCACTAATGGTCAAAGTATTACCATCTAGACCTGTCCGAAAACGAAGACTAGCACCAAAACCACCATCGGTAAGACAAATTACACGTTTAGATTAAATAAAGTAATTCAATACGTTTCTAATAAAAAATAAAAATACAAAAATAATTTCAGCAACAACGAAATGCTCCAGAACAAACAATAATTTCTCATTCACGAAATAGTTCTGATAGTAGTGGATATCACGAATCTTCGGTCCTTAGTGATGCTGTTGATTGCAGGTAAAAAAAAAATATACAATTTATGATTATATTAATAATAATAATTCTTTAATGCATGTATAGATTAATTTTAAAGACAATTCAAATTAATATAAATCTATAGTATCTACTATCTATATCTATATATTCTGTATTAATTTAAATTGTTTTCCTTTTTGTCACAAGCAGTGTTGGAATGACGAGGTCTGGGAATTTTTCTCCTACCAAAACGTCTGGCCCTACCATGTCGCGTTCAATGACCAATCTCCAAGCTTGCGGACAAAATCAGAACCAGTTCTCCGAAATACCTTTTATGTCTAACAACATAGGTCAATCAAAACACTCCGTATCTACTACATCACTCATATCTATTCAAAGTGAGTACGGAACCATTTGTTTTCGCCGTGAATAATTTATAAATTAGAACAATAATAATTTAAACATACTTCAATATTCTTTTGAATAATAAATATCAATACAGTATTCAA
The DNA here is from genome assembly GCF_001856785.1 of Myzus persicae. NCBI lineage: Eukaryota > Metazoa > Arthropoda > Insecta > Hemiptera > Aphididae > Myzus > Myzus persicae. The sequence continues at coordinate 315,357 of NW_019101113.1, forward strand.
AATTAATACATTCACAGTGTTGTGTGTTGTTTTAATTTTTACCTAACCGTCGTAAAGGTAAACCATAAGTCCATAAATAAATTGTTTGTATTTTCAGGTCGTAAAAAGAAAGCTGCACCCCTTCCACCACTAGCAAATAAGCCCAAACTTGCACCACCACAAGAAGAATCTGAAAGTGAACCGGAAACACAGAGAAAATCGCAAACACTGCCAGTTACTACAAAACTGTACATAGCAGATCCACAAGAAAAATCAAAAACTGTTTCCAGAATAGAACTGAACAATAATTTAGTTGAACCTAATCTATCCCCAGCAACATCCTCGTTGTCATCACTTAGTCGATCCGATGTAGATAGAGGTATGTTACCCAAAACACCAACTGTCCTAAAATATTCCAAAATGCCCTTAAGCTTTTTATCTAGTGAACCCGCTCACAAATATAAATCTTCAGTAACACTAAATAATGTAGATAATAACATAGTCTGTAGTAGTCAATACAAAACTGAGTCTTGGAATAAATTTTTAGAACATCTAAATGATGTTTTAGCTTGTAAAAATGAAGAATATGTTTAATACCCCTGCAACTGTAGTACTATGTATATAATATTATTATTCTTTACACAATTTTAAATCCTGGCTTGCTTAGCTTAACTATGTATATTAAAACCCTATCTAGATTTGACTGAACCCACATCTCCCACGTCCTCGATTGTAATAGGTTGTAAATACTTATCAAAATTGGAAGTGAAATCGAAAAGACCAGCGCCTAAACCACCTATACGATCTTCGACCATAAAACGACCACCGGCGTCCAGCCAACCTGGAGATTTGACAACAGTACCTCAATTATCTTCAGGTGCTTTACTAAACTTCTTCTTTCGTTTTTCTTTGCTTGATATGCTTATTTAAATTAAGGTGTTGGAGAAAAATGAAATATTAAAGCCACATATCTAATTTAAATATGATATAATATAGGTTCAACTGCCGACGAAGACGAGTTGCGTATGGATGATGAAGAAATCGATCGTATATTTGGAGATGCAACTAGTGGTTACGATACACCATCCATCGTTACCATAAAAGAAAACAACACAGAAGTTACAGATATTGATTGGGAGTACAAATTGCCTGACCCTCCTTCGGCATTTAGAGATGACCATTCTCCTGCAATGACGATGTTCGATACAGTAACCATCGGTAACCTTAAAGATGTCGTCCTTCAAGAGGAACCCACTGTTACTCCGATTGAAGTGAAAGAAGATAGCATCATAGTTGAAGAGTCTGTAAAAAAAATAATAGGGGACGAATACCATTGTTTCCCTCAAGACTCAGGAATTGGATCAGATGATTCGTCTTTGCCATCGAGTTGTGAAGAAAAAATACACGCAGATGAAAAACCCGTTAAAACTGTCGAACCAAAAGAATCTAAACTAAATAATTTTAAAATTGTGGCCTACGATGAAGATTGCTCTAGACCCATGGAAATATTCTGTGATGAGTCGGTTAAAACGTGGAAGACAACACAAATAGCTCGAGAATCAAATCCCGCATACAAAACACAAATCACGAACTCCATTAATAGACACAAGTCGTTCAGTATGGATAGAACTAACTTGTCCGTAACAGTCAAACGGAGTACGTCACATATAAGTCTCTTAAGCGGTAATATAAAACCATCGAATCGGTTGGCCAAACACTATATTGGACGAACTTATTCTTCTGAACGACTTAATTATGATGATGAGTCTCCAGTGAAAAGATCGTTCAGCGTAGACAACATTACAGAAGGTTAGTTAACAATTCCTATTTTTATTTATGTAAGTTTTAAATGGCTATTACTGATTTTATTTTAGATGCGCGAGAAAATTGTCAAGACGACAACGACAATCAAAACGAAGTAATACCAAAAAAAATTGAACCTACATTAGAACAATCTTCTCCCTTACACTCTCTTCAGGTATTATTTTCATTACAGTATTATTACCAAGCAATTTACTTATAACGCAATAGAGTATAATATAAATATAATAAACATTATTGTTAAATTAAAACTAAAACAACTTATTATTATTATTATGTTTTAGATATTAAAAACGATTCTCCCTCAAATTGAAGATCATAAAGAAAATTCCAAAAATAATAATTTAAGGTAAAAAGTTATTTTTTTCTATGAGTGATCATGAACTCGTTTCTAATTGTTCAGTAAGCCAAACTCAAAACTTTAGGGACTAGAATTAATTATGCTAAAAATTAAATATACTAAAAAATACCGAGTACGAAGCAAAAATATGCATTATATTTATATTTGATATAGGTAGATATTTCATGAAAAATGGTTAAAAAAAATACATTACTTTTAAACAACGAATAAGTACCGAACTATTCATAATTTACCCACCGTAATAATTAAGAAACATTCAAATGATTAAAAATAAAACAAATTTTCAATAGTTACGAATATTAAATGCAATATTCTGCATGCTACACTAACAATAACTCTATTAACAACGACAATGTCAACTGGTTTTTTTTCTTCGGTAAATTTGAATTAGATATGAGGATGTGACGATGTCAGCGCACTATTGGTTTTTTGTCTCTCTGGCGGTCTGACCCACGCACAACATATTTCAATTTGTATGCTAACTTGAGTCATGTCTTATGGGTATGTAAAAATCACAGTTTAATAAATGTTCATACATCTCAGAAAAATTGAAATATTGTACTCAATGATTGATAATAGAAAGCTAACCATTACAAGAACACGTTTCGCTGAATACAAATTTGCAATGTTGCACATGGGTCAGAGAGAGAGAGAAAACAAATACTGCACAGAAATCCGTTTAAATTAAATTTATTGATTCACTTCACATTAAATATTCATAGTACATAAATTAACGTGCAATACACCTCCAAGTATGCAAAATAAAAATTTGGTGTGATATGTAACGTTAACATTTTGAACCATGTTCATACTGCATAGTGCATACCCTATAAACAAACATGCAAATAAATATTATGATTCCGTCTCAACTCATTGTAATACATATGTTATTATTATTGTACGTATATTGTTTTACTTGCATGATTTCGTTTGCATTTTATTAAAATGTGTGAGGCAATTCGACAATGAGTTTATAATATTAATTTATTTGTCTTAAGAGCGTAATAATAGATTACGCGGGTACTTGAAATATTATTTTATTTGCTTTAATGTAATTAGCCATGTACCTATTCTACTCGTATGTATTCATCACGAATTTATCATTATTTGTCAATATTTTTTGAGAATTATCGGAACCACGGAGATAACAATCGGCAATTTTTATACATGCTTCTACGATGCCGAGTTTGTGTTTGCTCAATAAAATCCTATATTTGCATATAATATAATATACATTACAATACGGTTAACATCGGGTTATTTTAATTGATCTATTTAATATATGTAATATACACTATATAGTCTCAAATGTACTGATTTCCATATTAATTATTTTATAGTTTTGACGAAGTCTCCAACATTCCAAATACATCGCTTTCGGAAACAATATCAGAAAAAAGCAATGAAAGTCCGTTCAATGAGAATATTCTCGAAACAAATGTGTCAGCACCAAAAATAGAAACAACGGAATTCGATGAATTGCGAACGAGGGTGGCTTTTCTGGAACCCAAGTGTCAAGAAGTTATGTGTGAACAGAAACCTGTGACAGCAGAAACGTCAACTACCGTAGTAAAACACGTACAATCGAAAAATAAACTCCAAGAAGAGCCAAGTGAAGGCAAGACGTTAAATTTACTACGTGAATTTCGTGATGACAAGCCTGAAGTCCAGGTACCAGTCAATAAAGAGGAAAAGGTGAAGAAGTATTTGTACACGGGCCCCCCAAAAATCAGTCTATCCACGTGGAACGAACGTCCCAAAAGGCAGGTGAGCATCAAAACCGACCGGGACTACGTTATTGGCATTAGACAAAGGTTACAGCGAAAGGCTGACGATGCAGACACGAACAAGTCGTTGGACGAGGACCACTCCAACAACAAGCCCGTGTCCAGGGTGCCGATAGTAAAGTCGGTCGAACTGAAGAAACCTTACGCCGAACAATTGCAAACGGCCAGCCCGGTGTTGGCCCTGTCCGAAGCGATCAAAGCTCAAGCCAAACTCAGCAATGGCTACAGTTACCACGGCAGTACGATCGTGTTGACCGGTGAAAATGACGACAACGTAATATTACGACCGTTGGAAAAGAAATCGTCCGCTGACAGCTCGTACACTTTTGGCAAGCTAATGGGCCGGTCCAGGAAACCCAGGGAAATTTCAACGAAAGTCGATCCCAGGGAAAATCTACTCGAGTCAATCAGATCTTTCGGCGGTAGAGACAACCTGCGGAAAATTAGAGCATAGTTCCAACAGACTTATCACTAAGCACACTAACATTTTACTCAATTATTATCAAATGGTTCGAAATCGTAATAATATTATATATTATAGCCCTTGTGTAGTAGATGGTTTTATTTTTTATCGCATCAGAGCCCCAAAGACGTTACATTAAGGTCAATTATTTTCTAAGGTTTCCATACCCTGTGGCTTATCATCATTTGAACTATAAATTGGCGACAGCAGTTTATGATATGGCATGTCCAAATACTAAAATAAGACTTTGAATATTTGTCATACGCTCGTGCAATTTGCTCTTGTTCCTTGATTTTTTATAAAAATAATTTTCAGATCAAAATCACGAAACCAAAATATGTACTCTGTTTCTGATTATTACGATTTGTGTATTGAATTCGTCAATTTCCTTTTGTTGGAGATCGCTAAATTTAAATCGAATTACAGCATTATACACCAATTGGCGCTCAACAAAACTTTTTGTTGGCAATCAGTTCTGTTTTCTGTGTTTCTGTTTTAATTGAAACACTGACTAACACCTGCTGATGCTCATTATAGGTGTAATAATTTTTTTTAATTTAGATGTCCTATTTATTTATTTTTCGTTTGTGTTTATACACAGTTATAGGCTCGATAACAATATTAAAGTCATAACCAGAACCAAATATTCGTGACAATTTGTATTTTCATTATATATTTTACTCATTTGCTCAATATTTCTAAAGTTTTAGATATCGTTTAAATTTACTAATTTTGGAATTGTTTTCGTTAACCAAAATGATATTTTAAATAATATTATATTTTACGTACCTACGTTTTTATTGCAAATTATTCACTATAATAGTCGTTTATTAGATAGATTATTATTGTTTCGACCTTTAGAAGCTAATATAATAGTGGTCATTGTTATTTATATTGTATGTAGTATGTATTTCATTTTTATTTTTACGTATTTGTTTAACAGAATACACTTTAATACATTATTTATACTGATACTAATACAAATATTGGAATTTAATTAAAGGGAAAATATTAAAACACCCAAAGTTTATAGACTAAATATTATGTACATTTTTATTATTATTTTATGTTTGATTGTTTTGTGTTATGTAAATAAAATAATGTACACTGTTATATTTTTATGTTATTGTTTGGGAAATTGTAACCATAATGATAATGGCATAATAATGAACAGCTGTGAATAATAACAATATACTATTTTACCAATGTTTTATCTTAAATATTGGTGAAAACCTAATTGAGTATACCTACAAGACTCAACCATCATTTTAAATCTATTCAGTTGAATAGATTATAATAGTTATATATTTATAAATGTATGGTTATAAAGTAAAATATAATAGATGTTTTACTAACTTATATGCAGTGTGAAAATATGAAAAAAAAATACTCATAAATTGTTTTATATTACTAGTGACAATAATCGGTATATTTTTTTAGAACTTAAAAGCATAATAAAGAATAAATATGTTTACACGACATAAATCTACCTACATCTGCAGGAGATAACAAATTTCGCAGAATATTTTTATTATATTTATTGGTTCAATAATTTATAATTATTAACACATTGTTTAATTTGTTCATACCAGTTTAAAATTTAATTTAAATTTAATTCCAGAGCACAAATTTATACATACCAAGTAAATGTATATTTAATTAGCTACACGAGCATAAAATGATTTAACACTATCCGAAAGAGTTAAATCAAATTATTTTAAACCTATATATTCATTAAATGTTTCAAAATGTCAATTTTAAATATTGATCGAACCAAAATTGAATAAAAAAAAACAAAAAGGATGTTTTCTGAATATTAAATATCTAGTGAACTGACATTTTTGAAAAATATAAACTATAATCGTAACCTACTCTGATCAGAGTAGCTTGGGCATAAAAGAATATCGTTTGTACATTTTAAGAGTAATCTAGTCATTTGTCGCGTTGTTAATAATATAGAATTATCGACTAATCATGCTGTTTAGATGGTTTAAAATGAAATACCAACTTAACGATCAGACTTTGGCAACTGGAAAGCGACAGGTCAAGCTGTTAACAACACACATTCTTCGACGAAATGGAGACGTGTTTGAACTTGTGGAAAAAAACAAAAATTTGGAGATCACGCACTCATCTGTGTAGCACACAATAAAATATTAAACCATCAAAAATATTGCAATCGACCTACTCCATATATTAAAGTATGTTGGTTAATACCTACAATTGACGATTGTATACTATAGTGTATTGTAGTGTATCGTACTGTTGTGAGTGACGTGTGTAAGTAATGCGCAACTTTATATAGTGGGTAGATATGCATTTATTTTCAGTTTACCGAGGGAATATTATGTATCAGTACCTACGCAAAAACAAAAACGAATCGTCCCACTAATATAAGTTCCTTTTATAGTGTGAACAATAGACTGGGATGCTTAAAACGTTATGATATTGTCTCGGCCGACGAAGTGGAAAAATCGACATTAATCATGAAAATAAAAATTCTTTACATAAGGTTTGTTGTTATTCGTCAAAACTGTATAGAAGATTAAACCTGGGTGGTAGTATACAGTCATTCATCACCAATATAACTAAACAATATTAAACGACCGTCTATTATATCAAAGGTAAACGCAGACTCAGATTTATGCAAGTATTCATTTAATTTACAGAGGCACTTACACTTGACCCCCAACAATTTAGGGGATACCTGTATTCCTTTAAATTATAAACATTTAAAATGAATTTTACTTATTTTTTTTTCCTTTAAAATCTATATTAAAATAATTATGATTTTTCTGTCGAATCTTCTTCAAACGCCATGTTCAATAGACCATTAGGCAATAATGGTCATTTAATCACACAACTTTGTGCCTGTACTCGAAAAAGAGAAATCATGATTGCGACATAGTTTTCAAATTAAACGAAAAGGTGAGAAATGTTTATTATACTATAGTACTGTACCTATCAAGTGTCGAACGTATTAGACAAACTCTTTTTTCGGGGTATTCACGCCGTCTCCACACCCTCTAAACGTTATTATTTTAAGTGTTTAAAATCTTGGTAGAAATATAATATTAGAGGCCCACCCTGTGTGCTTTGAAAAATATTTAATTTAAAAATTAACTTTTTTACTTTCCTCAATACAAATTAAGACCTTAGACCACGCATAATAAATTGTAATACAATATTATATTTTATTATTATCATTAATCGTGAAGAACAAATTTCGCTGTTCTAGTTTTTAAATAAGCGGTTTTGCTCACCGCCCACCTGTTCTAATAACCAAAATAAAAGTCTTCGGTTTTTAAAATCGGCTATAAACTACAGTTTTAGTTAATCACTAGTATTCATATTTTATAAAAAAAAATTATTTTTATTACAATACGTTTTTATCTGGGTTCGTACTAAAAAGAACAATTTTTATGTATTTCTAACTACAAAAGAACATAATAATTACTAAATTGTCGTGATTTTGATGAATTTCTTCACGTGTATAGACACAAAAATAAAATACATTAAAATTTCATAGAAAAACTATACATTGTAAAATCACTCATCTCATAATATAAAATGCATATTTCATAAATTAAACCTATTAGCTTAGTATTAATAAAAAATAAATGTAATATATTACACAAAATAAAAATTGTCGGTCAATATTGTTTTTCAGATACTTAGCAACGGTGGACGGGTACAATATTTAATCAGCTATATATTTTAGTTATTATGAATGGATATAATTTTACACCTGTATTGGCTGTACTTTATGCTTTATCAAAACAACCCAAGTAACTGCGTTATAATTAATAGTATTAATATAGTATTAGTTTCGCTATTTAATATTTGTATTTGGTTTTTTTATTGCAATAATTTTGTAATACTTAAAAAAAACAAAAAAAAAACTATGTTAAAAATCTGTGCAGCTTACATTAATTGTTTGAGAAGCGGTAAATCCATGGTAAATCTTTGAGCATTTAATCTGTAGGTTACAATGCCATGCAGGTAAGCTATTTACTGGTATAATTAATATTTAATAGTATAATCTCGAAAATAATAATTATCCAATTGTTTATCCATCTTGAATCTTGAATTATATCTGAAAAATAAATATGTTTATTAAAACCCCTTTTAAGATATTTATAGGCAATAGAACATGCAGTATAGTGGTTACTGGTTACCTGTCTTATCAGAATTAGACAGTCGGCAAAGATAATAAAGTTTTTATTATCTATGACGGGAGGCTGTTTTCAAATTTCAAAATTTCAAATTGTACCTAGCGTCGAGTTACCTCTAGTCTTGGCACTCGTCAAAACATCTCTGAGAATATCAATTACTGTAAGTTTGTCATTTATAGAAGGTAGTTGACTACATATTTAAAATGGGGAGGCACGGAGCTATATTCACTGACTTTTGAGTTTTGACTAAGTACCTCTTAAATTATTCAAATGTGAGTAATGCTCAATAGTAGTGCATTTTAACTATCCTTTAACTTTTAAGTTCATAATATTTAATTCTTTGTTATACAGCGCTTAATTATACTTTTGTCAATCACACTCGTTGATAATGCAATGCAAATATAAATCAATCGTGAGGTGGTGCTGTACCAGTCATTGTTCCTACAAATACTACCACTTCGAGGATTCTTGAAATGTGACAAATGTAATGTAACTATAAAGCAGTAACTTTCTACTCTAAAATTTGACAGTATGTATGAAGATCTAAATTCTTAATAACCGGAAAATTTATTATTATTTACATGTATATAAAATGTATTTTAGGTCCGTAACAATGATCAAGTGATATACAGAAACAAAAATGACCTCACCTGGAGTACAAGTATTTAGGTACCATTATACTTTTTATATTAAAACTATTGCTGTAATAGATATAGCTATAACAATTAACTATGTTTAAACTTCATATTATATGCATATAGATTTTTATCCAATGCCGAACTTAAACAGATAAATGTGATTTTTTGGAGAGCAATGATGGTAGGTATTGCCAAATACATTACTTGTAACATCAAGTTGTGTCGAAGATTCAGAAAAGACATGCAAGAACACTTAAGTAAAGTATAATTTCACTTTATTTTATTTTAATAGTAAACATGATTTGTCATTTTTTTTAACCAGATTTCGTTGGTTTAATTTGTTTAAAATAAATTCAATACTTTTTTTTATTTAGAATATAGTAGGATTTCATGAAGTGTAAAAATACAGTAAATTAATAATTATAACAGTACTGACTAAACTATTAACTATAAAAATGCAATACAATTTCTAAATGTATCAATATTAATAACACAGGTACATGATGCAGGTACATCTGCATCATGATTAATTAAATAAACATTTTTATTTTCCAAGTTAATTATACAAGAAAATATTTATTTTATGACAGTAACATTAAAATTAGTGGGTTGTTCAATTAACTATTGATAGTGTATAGAATAATAATAAAGTTATTTTATTTGCATTTCATTTTAAATAATTTGCACTATAATATTAATAATAATAAACTAATATTAGAATTAATATTGATACTAAATAGAAATATAATATGATAAAATTATTTGTATGGTCTTAAACATCAAGTTACTAACGATTATAATATATCAATAATCATGTATATTAAAATATAAATGTGACTGGGACATAGATGGACATAAGTAATTTGTATGCAGCCATAAATGTTAATCATAATAAATACTAACTGTTTGTATACAATTTACAGATATGTACCGACGTCACCAGAATTGTTAAGATATTTAGCTATGAACCAACAAAGCTGTAGACAGACCTCTGTCTAGACATTTCACTCAGAAGTGCCATAACAATTACCACAGCTGTTGCGATGGAACTTGCTAGTAGTTTTGTAATTTTCATTAAGTAAAATATTATATAAATATTGGACCCACAGAAAAAAAAACATACAATTAATATTTTGTGTATTTTAAAACCTAAAATATTTTTCTATGTGTGTAGACACTTGTGGGTACATGAAATGCTGCCCCAAAAATCCTTAGTGTAGAAATTATCTCAGTTGTTTATGTCAGTATTTCATGTTTTTTATGATTTAGATTTATTTCATATAATATTGTTTAATGTTTTGAATCAATATTTTTTACATATAATAAGTAGGAATAATCAAGGCTGGGCATTGACAAGTAATTTTTTTTTTCTTAGAAGTAACTTCTAGATTATGTGTTACATTTTTTTCCATACTATAAAGTAACTTTTGAATAAATTAATTTTGTTCTTACAACCATAGATTAAAAATATATTCTATTTTGTAAAAATGTTTGATATTTACAATTAGTATTATTTTTTCATAAAACTAAACATTATTTATAAATATAATAACTGATAAGTAATAAATAATTATTTATAATAAGGGTTATAATATTGCATTTTCAAAGAATATAATATATTAAGAACAGAGTAGTTAAAGGGGTAATCTTTTCACTGAGAAAAGAAAATATAAATATTTACTCAGTATCCATACACTTTATATACTCATCAACTATTATTAATTTATAGTTTTTTCTTATTATATTTGTATCCGTTCATAGAATTATAACTGAATTGGATAATATTTGATGTATGTAGGTAATAAATTTGATTATTATAATTTAGTATAGTAGTTGTTGACCTTTAGGTAAACAAATAAATACAAATAATTTTATTTTTTGTTGGATTTTGCCTAACCGATTGATTATAACGATTAAACTATATAAGTACTTATAGCAATTTATTTTAATACCTACATTTTTTGTAAAATTGTAAGACCTGAATGTATTGTTATTTGCTAGCTTTTTTAAAAAAAAGATATAGTTATTAACTATATATATAAAAAAGTAACTGATTTTTGACTGAGTCATTGTTACTTTTATTCTCTTTTATCTTATACAAATAAAAAAAAAAGTAACATTTAACTTTTAACTTAAACTTTTAACTTGCATTTGTCTAATATTAGCTTAGCTTAAGGAGTTTGAAAAAAATGTTAACCAGCCCAGCCTTTGCAAAAACTAATGAATAATTAAAATAATATCTATAAATTAGCTAAAAACTATAAAGCATGTTTCCTAATTTCTTTTGAATATTTTTTTATAAATTAAGTAACATGTAGTATGTATACCTAATTGATTTTATACTTTTTTTCTTTAGTGTTATGTAGCCCAGGATTGCAGTTTCTCATCATTGTTCATTCTACCATTGCTGAAAACAAAATAAAACCTTTGATCAACAATTATTTACAAGATTGTTTTTCTGCTAACAGTATGTCATATAAATCCTAAACAAAAGAAGCCCTTTTGAGGCATCCACTGAAAAAAAGTTCCCACTATTTCTAGACTCAATAGTAATCAAAATAATGTATACTGTAATACTGTATAGATGACAAAATACAAGGTATGTCAGCAGCAAAAATACAAATTTGAATCTTGTATGCGCACCCACACTATTTGTTTTAAGTTCTATGCTCTTGATGCTTTGATATACTATGTCACCAGTAAGAGGCAGAAATTAACACATGGTAAAAATTGAAAGATATGGGTATCACAATGTTGCTGAAATACCTATAAACTTAGTCATGAATGTATAGTAATAAGTTATAAGTAAATAATACTAAATAGTAAATACTATTTAATAATAAATTATAATAATATTGTGTAATTGCATATTCGCCAAAAATTATATATATGTATAGAGATAATAAATATTAAACTGAACAGTGATAGATGTATTCATTATTGAGAAAAGAAAATTATAACTAATATTTACCTAGTTGTCTGTATTCCATGTACTAACAGTTCTTAACCTGTGGTACATGGCTCCCTAGGGATCTTCAACAATGAAACATTCATGTCAGGGGTCCACAACACAAGGGCTAGTGGCTCCAAAGATTACTTTTACAAAGGTCGCTTGCCATTAAATTTTAACAACTGCTGCCATACGTGTTTGTGTACTCATTGGCGTTACTAGTCCAAATTCTGGGTATAGCAAAAAATTGTATCTGTAATTTTATGACATATATTTTGTATATATTTAGTATTACTATTTTTACTGAATTTGGATGTATTATTAGAATATAGTATATATTTTAACAATCAAAAATTCTTCTAACTATGATATTTTTACATCATACTTTAAGTTACATCTCACAATAATTACAACAAATCATTTTCTTAAATAATAAATATTGAATATAATTTTGTGGTTGTTTTGCTACCCTAATAATATTTATTGAGTAGCAAAAGTATTCCTCGAAATCCCTTAGTGACGCCTATGTATATCCTCATTTTATATTAACAGTTATTAATGTATTTTCCTAATACTATTTAAAAATACTAAAAAAAAAACTTAACTTAAATTGTTTTATATTAACTTCACAAAGAAAATAATTAGTCAACTTGGCCATCACAACAAAAAAGTATTTAAGAGCATTAGCTTTAAAGACAAAAAAGGTTATAGGTTTGAGTAATCCCACATTCATTTTCTCAAATCTTTCCTTAAATTAACCACATTAACTTTTTTTTTTATCTCAATGAAAAAAAAAGGTGGGCAAGTACTCTGCTGTTTATTAGGTGTCATATGGGTTGGATCACTGTAATGGATGTGTTCAATTTGAATTCAATGAAATACAAAGTGAAGACGGTTTGTCAGCCTTGTTATTAAGTATATATTTGTATGGTTCTGTTTCTATTGAAGTCATTTAATTTACTATTAGTAGTTAATACAGTAGGTTGAAATATTTTTTGGCACAGACACTGCAAACATTTTTAATCTTTTTTAAAATCTAATTTCATCCAAATTTAAACTTAAAATATCTATTGGTTAGCTATACCAATTTGTCTTTAATATTTTTGAATTGCTTTGACACCAACTTATATGAAGAACCTTGAGTTAAATTTAATAAAAAAAATTGTATTGACAATATTTAAAAACAAACAAATAAAAATCGAAAATGTCTCATGTCTACAAATAGCTCAAAAAGAGTCAAAATATTTTCATACATTTAAAGTGAAAATTTAAGTTGCTTTTTGAATAACACCAAAAAACGAAATCAAATTTATCAAAAACTGGTTTTGCCTTCAAATTTCTGATTTTTTTTTCCCCAAGCTTTTAAAAACTATTGAGAATCTTCAACTTTTGACCCTCCCTCTTCCAAAAAAAGTACTAATTAAATTGATATTCCTACCTGAAAAGAGACTAGTAGAAAATCAAAGCATTTTTTCATTTTTTTCTGCTCCAAAATATGATTATCAACTGACAAAAAAAAAATCACATATGCACATCATTATAAAATCAATACATTCAACGCTCAGAATCTAAAAAATATTTTAATATATTATGGTTGTAACGACGAATTGTCTGTAAAATATATTCTATGTATTTCACATTTATGTAGTCATTTATCTGCTAAAAATCGGAAAAACTTGAGGGATATATTCAATAAAAATGTGGAACGATATCTGGCCTGGGGGCTGGTAGATACATAGCTAATAATAAATAAAAATAAGTATTTAAAGTTCTTATGACCAATGATAGAAAATAGATTGTAAATTGTAAATACCAATACTTTTATTATACATTAATATTTAATAGTTATCCCTAGATAACTTAAAGTTGAGCGTAACTTCACAACAATTTTGAATGAGTGCCTGCAGTTAGAATTTTGACAAAATTCGTCAAAATCACAAACATTTGCAAATTCTGCATTGGAGTTAAAAATGCATAAACAAAAAAAAACGTTTACTGGGAAGTCAAATTACTTTTTATCAACGTTTGAAGTTAGATTTTTACGACATTGGTATGTACCTAAAAGAGGATGCCAACACACCGTTTGTTTTCTCTCTCTCTGGCCCACGTATGGACATAAGCAAAACCTATTTATGAAAAATCATTTTTTTTTTTTGTAATTTCAAGTAATCTTAGAGTAGCATCACCCATTGCAAAATCGATGTAAAAAAATATTTTTGAGGTAATGACATATCGATTTGTCTAAATATTGTCTCAAAACGGTTTAAATATGATTTAAATTTACTATTTTATTTTTTATTTTGTAAGTCGAATACCAAGTCACATAATAAGAGGTGATTTTACTCTAAGGTTACTCGAAAATCATAAAAAGTTATTTTAGGTGAAAGCGTTTTATCTGTTGCGCCGACATCCTCTTAACGATTTCTTTACTTTGTTGCAATTAAAAAACGAATAACCATAATCCGTAAATAGTTCCTTGAAATTTACACCAAATGTTTATTTTATAATTTTATGATGCAATTTCAAAATATTTTAACTCATTTTAAATTGTTAAGTTATCATAGTTTTATACTAGTAGCTTTAAATAAAAATTAAAAAACTACGTTTTTAATAGACGTGAAATTTAAAAAAAAAATTTGATTTTTTTTTCTACACCTTATTAATGTCTATAACAATTTTTTCGATAGATAAAAAAAACTTTATAGTGTAATACAAGGTTTCTTTTACGTTTACATAACAACTATTTAAAAATATTAAAGACATTACTTTGACTTTTTTTTTGATCCACCAAGCAAGTTAAAAAATATTCTAATTATTCACTTATGATGTTTTACTTATTGTGATTATATATTTATATGTTTAACACTTATGTTCGTATGTGTTTCAATTTAATATGTAATTAATCGAGATCTACTAAAATTCCTACTTTATGCTACCTATATTTACTTTGTAGGTATATCTGTACTCTTTGCCCTAAAGGGCGTTATTATTTATTTTTTAATCTTCCTCTACAATAAATTATTATTATTATTATTATTATATACATACAATTTTTTTAACGGGTATTATAGGTACCTATTTTGCACTCTATAGCCTTACTCAGTGGCGCAACTAGACATTTGAACTAGGGGGTGCTTAAGCAGTTAAGCTCCGATTTTTGTGACCCAATGGTTCTAATATCATTATTTGCCTATATGTAAACAAGTAAACACTCAACCTCTAAAACAAAACAAATACCATAATGCCGTACAGTGTACACACAGGATAGTCCAATTGTTTTTAAAAACAGAAACAAAAAAAAAATCATACTTGATGTGGACCATATAAAGTCACTTAAAATTAATTTTTTGTAATTGATAAATAATTTAGGATTCACAAATTTTAATACCTACCATAAGGGATAGTAGTAGTACCTATACTAAAATAAAAACATATCTTCCTCATTCCAACCTGTATTAGAAACTGTTGATGACTGTTCATCATGACGTCTTAGAGCAAGTCCTTGGTTAGCACTAAAGAGGGTTATATGTATAAAAACTATATATATTTTCTACTTTTTAAAACTTCATTCTTTTTAGCAGTTGATAGTAACTATAGTACAAACTACAAGTCAATTTTGAACGTTTATAGCTATCATGCTGAATAGGTAGTTGATGTTAAATGTTGAACAGTTTTTGAATGTTTTTAACAATTTTTCATTCAACTAAAATAATGAATTAATATATAAATATTAAATAATATATGTACCTACATATTATAGTTTTTATCAATTGTCATATTGCACCTACCTACTTTTGTTCAATATGTTGTAATGCAATAATTAAACAATAATTATTTTTAATTTATATAAATAAATAACCAAATAAAAAACATACTTTTCTCCAATTGCTGTATCCAATCGTAATTAAATTTTCAGTTTTTATGTAGACAGTGCTGTCTCTGTTATCTTAAAAATCTATGTTGGTTCACCTGCTATTTCAGTTCTTCTATGTTTAGTTTCTTCGTAAAACGCAAAAATTATAATATGTGCTATAATTATGTTTCTATTTTTTTCCGGAATGAACCTAATGAACAGTTTAAGCCTGTGGTTGTTTCTTGTACATGATTTTGTGTCTTTTCGATGTTTCTAGGTAGTTCTACACGAAGAATAGACGTCTAGTCAGCAAATATGCTAGATTTTACCGGTAAGTTACATTCAAAATTTATTTTCTTAATTGCCATTAGGTACCCGTTACATCCCACATCAACATACAAAAATTTATAATCGGCACCAACAAGAGCCATTAATACAATGCTGTGTGTCCCTTTGTAATTGAAGTAAAGGCTTCCACTATTCATTGGTGCTTTCATCACTACATGTTTACCATCGAGTGCCCCGATACAGTTAGGGAAATTCCAATTTTCATAAAAACGTTGTGTTTCCTTTTCCCACTCATCAGATGTAGACGGAATCTGCAATTAGTATAAGTGATTTTTGAGTTAAATGTTTGTAACTTGTATCTTGTAATTAGATTTTTAATTATGTATAATATAATAACACCGAGCGAGACAAATAGTACAGTGAAACCTCTATTAATGGACACCTCTCAATAGTGGACCCTTCCCAATAGTGGACACTTCTAAATTCCCCGGCAAAAATGTATGCGCATAATAGGAGTTATAACCTCTTAGTAGGGGACACTCTTAATAGTGGACGTGGACACAATAAACTGGTACCAAATTAAAAATTACCTCTCATAAATGGACACAATAAATGTACATATCGAAAACGTTTAATAAAAACACTATATTTATCTGTTATATATTCGTTTATATTTAAAACCAAGGAAACAGAAAATCTAAGTGTTCGTGTTTTAGCAGAACGATTTTGCATAAGCAAGTCACAGGTAAATTTAAATATTTAATTATGTACGTACATATTTTGTTTTAATTTATCTAAAAATAATTTAATGAAAAATATAGGTGAATAACATTTTACAAGATAAGTGTAATTTGAAAAAATATTACGCTATTTTTTCGAGCACTTCCTGATAAAACATTGTGTTTAAAAAACGAAATTTGTCGTGGAGGTAAAATAGCTAAAGATCGATTAACTATTTTACTATGTGTAAATATGATCGGGGAATTTGAAACTCCGTTAAGAATTGGAAAATCACTAAAACCACGTTGTTTCAAAAGTGTAAATGTATCAACGTTAGGTGTTAATTGGAAAGCTAACCATAAGGCATGGATGAATCGAGATTTAATGACAGATTGGCTAATGTGTTTTAACAGAAAAATGGAGATGGACAATAGAAAAATTATTTTATTTCTAGAAAATTAATATTCCAATGTATATGTTCATATGTATACAGTGTACATATAGCCCATTTCCTACAGTGTCTCCCTATAGTGGACATTTAGTAATTTTTGAAAATGTCCACTAAGTAAAGGTTTTCTCAATAGTGGACAACTCTCTATAGTGGACAATTTTTAATTCCCCGTGGCTGTCCACTATATAGAGGTTTCACTGTA